>NC_056725.1:166680595-166810595 GCF_019279795.1 Protopterus annectens
AGTCATTCAACTAATAGTCTCTGGGTAGGGGAGGGGAAGTTCAAAACAACAAACTGTAAATTCTAAGCAGTTCCCATCATAAACATCCAACAGTGAAGTTTGTGAACTCTAACCTGCAGTATGCACACAAGCTTGTCTGAAAATTCTGACTCTGTGTGAATATGTGACTTACACTACACTAAAAGGTAAACAAAATAGTCTGGTAAACAACTGATTTTATAAACAAAAAAATGTCTCTTTATAAGAATTGCATTACTGCTGTGCTTTCTAGAGTAGCTGCAGCAGCAGTCTGGTCGTAAAATGTCTGAAAGGCTACTTTTCTGAATGGATAAAATGCACAGATTACACCAATGAATGGCTCACATGGAAACCTGTTGTCAGTAGGGCTGCAATTTGAGATGGAATGTGGCTAACTCCTTTGAAGCTTCCTGCAGGCACACTTCCCCTACCCCCCTCAGCCACAGGTGAGCATGCTCAGAAAGGCAGACTTGAAAAGTAAACAAAGGCTGAATCAAAACAAAAAAATCCCTGGGATTGTCCCTTTAAACTCAAATGTTTGTCATTATTTAATGACTTCAATCCTCAGCTACTTGACAGAAAAGTACAGATTTTAGGAGGAACACAAAGCGTTGTCGCCTCACAGTAAGACGTTGTCCTGTTCGATTCTCAGCTAAAGTGTCTTCTGTGTGGAGACATGCGTGAATGGGCGTACCTTCGTTGAAGGTTGTGCGTCAGGCCTGGCAAGTCGGTACATAAAAAATCTACTGCCAATCATTAGCGGACCGGAGTTCCGCTGTGGCGACCCCTAACCGGGAAAGGCCGAAAGATACAAAAACAACAACAAAAAATATGAGGCAAAAATCTGGACATTCTGCAAAAATCTGTACAGTTGAGAGGTATGATGGTGCTTACTGCAGTATTAAGTTTTCCTTGCATAAACGTACAAAAGCAAAAATCAACTAGTTTTATGTATTTATTGTTTGTTGTTGTCCATGTTAGCATGATGTACATGTTAATCACTGGTGTAGCTGAAACACGTCAGAAATTTTTTTTTTGTTTTAATCCCATACCTGACACTTTTTTTTTTTTTTGTTCAGTAACATCATTGATAGAAGATCTGCAAGATATTGACTACAAAGGTAGTAGTAGCCTATCGGAGACTTTATGTTGTCTTATAACTTCAAAGCCGATGCATCAGACAAGAAGCGAGCATTCAGATATAGTAGCAATATGATGTAGTTCATTACTGACAGCAATTCGTTTTCGAAATTCTTCATGTTCTAGGTTTTGCATAATTTTAGGATGCAGATAAAATAAGTTGAACTGAGCAGTGTTACTGCTGGAAAAGCAAGACTTCAGTGAAGAAACTAATGAGTCAAGATAGGGAATATAAATACTCGTTCTGTAATAACTCTCAAAATCCATGCCTATTGTGTTTGCTCGGTGTGTCGAATACAAATCCTTGGCAATACTAACTCAATACCAAGTTTATCTGCTAGTGATCTTGCATGACTGAGAATGTCATTCCTAAAGTGCTCTTCAGCATGGTTACGGTGCTCCTTGAATATTTTAATAAGTCTGTTGATGTCTTGTTGAGCCTTTACTATGTCAAGTTGAAAAGACTGCAACATCTGGACAACGGGCTCAAGAACTGATGAGTAATTTGCAATAATAAAGAGAATTCAGAAACGTGCATGAAGAGCAAGCACTGAGTAACATATGTGCATTTTGTCTGGTTTCACCAGCAGTGCTCTTCTGAAGATTAGCCAGGCAGTCAAATATTTTCTCAAAGTTCTGACTAAACACAAGAATGGATTTATATTTCTCGATCCATCGTATCTCACACAGAAGAGATATATTTGGTACCAATGCTCGTCATTTTGGACTGTCACGGAAAAAAATAATAATCTTCTTGATAACACCAACAGCACTACATATTTCAGGAACATCATTCAGATCATTGACTACAAGGTTTAGTCTGTGAGATGTGCAGTGGATAAAGGCTGTTTTTGGATACTTTTAGCAAATCTTTGCCTGAACACCATTCTGGATGCTTGCCATTATGGAGCAGCCATCATAGCCTTGTCTGAGTAATTTTTCCAAGTCTAGACCGTACTTTATGCATTCACTGACAATGACATTTGATACAGACTGTGCATCTCTCGCAACAATGGGAACAAAAACCGTAAACTCTTCTCGAATACAATCATCATTAACAAACCGAATGCCCAATGACAGCTGCTCAATGCCTGAGATATCTGCAGTTTCATCTGCTAATACACTAAATCCAACTGCCCTGTTCACTGCACAATCTCCTCTTGAAGTACATGTTTGCATTCTGTCAACAGCTCATTTTGCACCCTATGGGATGTGTACCGATCATTTTCTGCAGCTGTTTCACTGTGCTGTTTCAATATTGTGTTGCCAGCTTCAATACAAAAATCTAACAAGTCACAAAAATTTCCACCAGAGCCTTCTTTTCCACGGAGGGGAATGTCATTGGTTGCACAGTAAATAATGATAGATAAAATTGGTTCCAATTTATTTCAGTTCTCTGCAATTTGTTTTGCTACTGCTGCATCTAGCTGTGGAATAACAGCTGTTTCTGGCTTCTGTCGTGTACGAGAAAAATTGGCAGCATCTTTAGTAGAACATTTGTGCCATGATGATTGCATGTGATTTCTTGCAGACTCATTGAAGGCATTACACTTTGCACACACAATAGTAATGAAGCTACTTGCAACCCATGGTGAAGTGACTGAGGAAATAATACACAAGTTAAGCAGAGTGGGCCTTTCAGGAGAGGAGAATATGCAAGCCACAGTGAATACTGCGACAATCAACTATATCTGAATATAATTGGTTAATAAATAATGACATGCATTTCAGTTTCAGATTTCATATTATTTAGAAAATGCATTCTAACACAAATCCTTATATTCTAGCAACTTTCTAAATGTGTCCCTAGTTTTGGGCCTTTGTCCCTAGCATTATAACAGGCTTTGTCCAGATTTCTTGTGTTACGAGATTCAGAGGTATGGTGTGTATGTGTGTCTGTACGTCTGTATAAGAAGGAGGTAGCATACCCCTCAGCTGTCCAGGTTTTTGCAAAATGTCCAGATTTTTTGCCCCATATTCTTCCTAAAAATGATTGAAGTTGCTAAATAATGACATACATTTGAGTTTTAGATGTCATATCCTATAGAAAAATGCATACTAACATCATCATCTTCTTTCGGTCGCCACAGCGGATCATCTGTTTCCATTTCTTCCTGTCCTCTGCATCTTGATCTGTCACACCAACCACCTGCATGTCCTCTCTCACCACATCGATAAACCTTATTTTAGGCCTTCCTCTTTTCCTGTTACCTGGTAGCTTCATCCTTAGCATCTTCTTCCCAATATACTCAGCATCCCGCCTCAGCACATGTCCAAACCAACGTAATCTTGCCTCTCTAGCTTTGTCTCCAAACCTTCCAACCTGGGCTGACCATCTAATATACTTATTCCTAATCCTGTCCACCCTAGTCACACCCAGTGCAAATCTTAACATCTTTAACTCTGCCACATCCAGCTCAAACTCCTGCCTTTTTGTCAATGCCACTGTCTCCAACCCATATAACATAGCTGGTCTCACTACCCTCTTGTAGACCTTCCCTTTCACTCTTACTGGTACTCGTCTGTCACAAATCACTCCTGACACTCTTCTCCACCCACTCCATCCTGCCTGTACTCTCTTCTTCACCTCTCTTCCACACTCACCATTACTCTGAACTATTGCTCCGAAGTATTTAAACTCATTCACCTTCGCCACCTCTACTCCTTGCATCCTCACCATTCCTCTATCCTCCCTCTCATTCACACACATATATTATGTCTTAGTCCTGCTAACCTTCATTCCTCTTCTCTCTAGAGCATATCTCCATCTCTCCAGGGTCTCCTCCACCTGTTCCCTACTCTCACTAAGATCACAATGTCATCTGCAAACATCATAGTCCACGGGGACTCCTGTCTGATCTCATCTGTCAACCTGTCCATCACCATTGCAAATAAGAAAGGGCTCAGAGCTGATCCCTGATGTAACCCCACCTCCACCTTAAACGCATCTGTCACTCCCACCGCAGACCTCACTGCTGTCACACTACCCTCGTACATATTCTGTACCACTCTTACATACTTCTTTGACACTCCTGACTTCCTCATACAATACCACAACTCCTGTCTAGGCACCCTGTCATATGCTTTCTCTAAGTCTACAAAAACACAACGCAACTCCTTCTGACCTTCTCTGTACTTCTCCATCAACACTCTCAGAGCAAACATTGCATCTTTAGTGCTCTTTCCCGGCATGAAACCATACTGCTGATCACTAATCATCACATCCCTTCTTAACCTAGCTTCCACTACTCTTTCCCATAACTTCATGCTGTGACTGATCAATTTAATCCCTCTTTAGTTACTACAGATCTGCACATCACCCTTATTCTTAAAAATCAGTACCAAAACACTTTCTCCATTCCTCAGGCATCCTCTCACTTTCCAAGATTTCATTAAACAATCTAGTTAAAAACTCCACTGCCATTTCACCTAAAAACACCTCCATGCATCCACAGGTATGTCATCTGGACCAACAGCCTTTCCATTCTTCATCCTCTTCATAGCTATCCTTACTTCCTCCTTGCTAATCCATTGTACTTCATGATTCACTATCCCTACATCATCCAACCTTCTCTCCCGCTCATCCTCTTCATTCATCAACCCCTCAAAGTACTCTTTCCATCTCCTCAACACACTCTCCTCACTTGTGAGTATGTTTCCCTCATTATCCTTTATCACCTTTACCTGCTGCACATCTTTCCTAGCTCAGTCCCTTTGTCTAGCCAATCGGTACAGGTCCTTTTCTCCCTCCTTAGTATCCAACCTTTCATACAACTCTTCATATGCCTTATCCTTAGCCTTCGCCACCTCTCTCTTTGCCATGCACCTCATCTCCTTATACTCCTGTCTACTTTCTTCATCTGTCTGACAATCCCACTTCTTCTTTGCCAACCTCTTTCTCCGTATACTCTCCTGTACTTCCTCATTCCACCACCATGTCTCCTTTTCGTCCTTCCTCTGTCCAGATGTCATACCAAGCACCTTTCTAGCCATCTCCCTTACTAGCTCTGCTGTAGTTACCCAGCTATTTGGTAACTCTTCACTGCCACTCAGTGCCTGTCTTAACTCATCCCTGAACTCCACCTCACAATTATCCTTTTTCAATTTCCACCATTTGATCCTTGGTGCTGCCCTCACACTCCTCCTCCTCTTCTTGATCACCAACGTCATCCTACAAACAACCATCCTATGCTGCCTTACTACACTTTCCCCAGTCACCACTTTACAGTCTCCAATCTCCTTCAAACTGGCCCTCCTACATAAGATATAATCCACCTGTGTGCATCTTCCTCCACTCTTGTATGTCACCCTATGCTCCTCCCTCTTGTTAAAATACGTATTTACCACAGCTATGTCCATCCTTTTCGCAAAATCCACTACTATCTGACCTTCTGCATTCCTTTGTTTAACACCATACCTACCCATCACTTCGTCATCCACTCTGTTCCCTTCACCAACATGCCCATTGAAATCTGCTCCAATTACCCTTGGGTACAGTCATCACCACTTCATCCAACTCACTCCAAAATTTTTCTTTCTCATCCATCGCACACCCAACTTGTGGAGCATATGCACTAACAACATTCATCATTACACCATCAATTTCCAGCTTCATAAACATCACTCTATCCGAAACTCTTTTCAACTCCAAAACACTCTTAGCATACTGTTCCTTCAGGATAACTCCTACGCCATTTCTCCTCCCATCCACACCATGATAAAACAATTTGAACCCACCTTCGATACACCTAGCCTTACTCCCCTTCCATTTGGTCTCTTGCACACACAATATACCAACCTTCCTTCTTTCCATCATATAAAATGCATACTAACATAAATCCTGTTATTCTAGCAATGTTCTAAGTTCATGAGAGCAATATTTATAATCTGTTCCTATTTATGTTGGGCTTTGTCCAGATTTCTTGCAGAGGTTGAGGTGTGTGAGAGAAAGTGAAATGCCCTATTTAGAGTTAGCAGGTGGAATTTATTTTCAAGTGTATTTTCAAGGAATTGTGAGCTTCAAGGGAAAAGAAGTTTACTGCTGCTCATGCTAAGTCTGCTTAAAATGTGCAACTGTTTTGTTTAGCAAATGGTATCATTATTGTGGTATAGAATTTTAAATCACTGTTAGTAGTACAGCAGGTAGCACACTTGCATCTTGATGCAGAGGGCTATAGGTTCTACTCCCACAGCATGTAGATTTGTATTTTAAGGGGGTGGAGTGCTGCAGTCCTGGCTATGTCCTCCTTTGGATGAGATGCCTAATAACTATGAACTTGTTTTTCAGCTTAACACCCATTCCCTATTGCAAATATACCAGCTTACCATTTTTAATGTAACATAGGCAATGTATTCTTCAAGGGCAGCAGGCACTGAATTTGTTGATGAAATGCTGAAATATAAAGTTGTTTTCTAGCAACAACCTCTTCATTAGTTTCAGATCTCTATAATGTGGAATTGTTCAGGTGACTGACATTGATGGATTGTAATGACAAAAGTTTAAGTGGCCTTTTATGGTTGAAATGTTTTGAATTGGGCAGTTTGTCATTATTGGTTCATATGTTTTGTTTCATTGCTTGCTGGAAAACCATTCAAAACTATAAATTTAAAACACAGTCTAACAAGTGGTGCTGTATTATAGAAGGGATCTAATTAAATTATTTTATATTATAATTAATACAATCTGTATATATTATAATCATGTGCATAATCATATGTATAAATATGTACACTTCTTATGCATGGCTACTCTTGCTTATCACAGTAACCAGAAGGATACTGTAATGGCTGTGTCAAGAAAAAAGGTCTAAAGCTTTTAGTTAAGCATATAATGAAGTTGTTCACATCAGTGATAATGCAGACCCAGTTTCATATAACTAAGGGTCAACCACACAAAATCAGAAAACACCCAGAATTTCCCTTGCCCACTCAGTAAAACTAATCTTGAAAAAATAATTAATAACGTGCATATATTAGGGCTATTGGAATTATCTATAAAAAGATGAAGTGATGATTTGCAACTATGTCAATGTTGGGATTATGAAGAAATGCTTGATTAAGCATTAATTAAAAGATATACATACCCAGGATTCACGAAGCCTCCGTGTAAGAGTTATAACTCTTACACGGAGGCTGCAGTTAAACGGAGTGATGTCAGCATGCTTTGCATATTCATGAGAGCATGCTGAATCACACCTAAGTCTAACACGGTCCGTGTAAGACAGTAGGGGGCGTGTCCGTAGGCTGAGCCCTGCAAGCGGACACGCCCCCAGAAGTGTAAAAGTGCCCAAAGTAAACACCCACAACAGAGTCCACGGAAATGTGAATAAACACAACACAACACATGCCCCCACAGACTATGAACATAAAATATATATAAATGAACATGTTATATATTTTTTTTAAATTGTAAAGATGTTTAACCGTGAGTGCGCTCGTTTGCGCGGGCGTGCCCTTTAGCAGTCAGTGGGAAAGCATATAAGAACTAAATATGCAAAATAAGCCAGGAAGCAATAGCGTAGTGGTAGAGATGTTGGCTGAAGAGCAGGCATTCATGGTTCGAGCCCCCACAACACCAATTTTTTTTTTTCAAAATAAGCAGGAAACAAGTCCCTGACAAATATGTACACATAAAACCCCAATATATGTAAAATGTAATGAAATAGCCCATTTATATTGAAGACATGTGAGGTAACAAAAGAAGAAAAAATGCCAGATGTGCTCATAGCTGAGCTACAGTTTAACAGAGTGAGTGCATGTGCCCGTAGATGAGCAGTGGTTTAACTGGTGCAAAATGAGTGCCCGTAGCTGAGCAGTGGTTTAACATGCTAAATCTATGTGCCCCTAACTGAGCTGAGCGTAATATGCGTGCCGATAGCCAAATGAGGCTTAAAGCAGCGTACCCCGTTTGCGCGGAGCTGCGCACCGCGCAAACAAGCTAACCGACGGGCAACGTTGAGCAAGCCGTATCAAAACTGCCTTTACACAGACACACCCCTCAGCATGTCTAGACAGTCATGAAAAATAAAAAGCAGTGGCCAGGTTCGAACCCAGGATACTATACACCATAGTCAAGGTACAGAACCACTAAGCCATGACAGCAGTACCTGTAAATGCAATAATAGCTAATATATAGGAATGAATACAAACTAGAGCATGACAATGCAGGTTTACTGAAGTTGATACAATTCCAAAATGGCCAATCACAGATATGTGCGGGAAAACGGACTATATAAGCCCCATAGGCAGAATACACAGCATAAACGATTGTAGAACTGACCTGCAGGCAGAATGACAGGAGTAGGAGAGGGTAGTCGCTTTCGAGCACAGAGGTGGGGTGTTGAGGAGTCCAGGTACATGGTCTGGCTCCTAGTCCATAATCATGAGGCCCAACTCATGCAGGGCCAGGTCCTCTGGGGAGCATACAGGGCTGAGGCGTGGGACCGGTTGGCTCATGATCTCACCAGTGCCACAGGGATTCCAAGGACTGGTGAGCAGGTCCGTCACCACCATGCGGACCTGAAGAGATGCAAGCAGGACCAACTGAACCTTTGGATCCAGGAGGCCCGGCAAACACCCAACGCCCCACTACTGAGTAAGTAACATTTAATTATGTATGTAAGAAATTAAACTAGCTGATATTATGGAGATGTGTATTCCAATATTACTTCATTTATATTACAGCTGCAGGTGTCCGTTCTGCGAACCGCAGAGCCTATGGCGATAGGCTGGTGCGGTTGCGCCACCAGGCAGGTCAGTAATCCACTACCAGTAACTGTAAAGAAATATAAAAGTATGACAGTCAGCAAAAGAGTGCAGTGTAGTCAGTAAGGAATAAAATCTGCAAGTAACAGTGTGAAAGTGTATGCAAGTATTGCTTGATTACAAAAGTGTGTTTCAGCCTGTAAGTTTAACCTAAACATGAAACTGTCCGACATATATTCTGAAATAAAAATGCCCTGCCTGTAAGAAAATAGTACACAACCTGCAGCAGGCTGAAAAGTATAGCTGCAGAAGATGATGAAATCACATGTGTGAAATATATCCCTGTGGAAATACTGAAACATGACAGAAGTGAGACTGCTGGAAAGGATTGTAATAACTACTGGTAAAACATGTCAATAAAGCCTAGAAGTACCATCCTGAATAGTAAAATGAAAGCAAGTGAGAGAGTGTGAGAAAGTGTCATGAATCCAGCAATACAGTAGTAATAACCCCTGAATAAAGTATACTGCAGTCAAGACAGAATGAAATGCATGTGAGATTCAAAACCAAACAGCAAAATCTGTTCAAAGTGTTGCTGCATCTGGAATGTGTATCCCAAAATCTGGATATGTTGCTCTCAGTCTGCAATATGCAGATAGGATGTTTGTCTGATATACCAAACATCCACACTTGTCTACAGCTATATAAAGCAAATGTAGCAGGATGATGTAGCTGAACAAAGCTAGATATGAATGTGTATGAAGAACCATAAAATGTATATTGATGTTGCAGTAACAGTCCTATCACCAAGTTGAAATAGTTATCATATAGGAAACTGTAGTTAGAACAGTAGTGTGTATATAACTGTAGCTATTAGAAATGTACAGCATATGTATTGTTATTCGAAGGTGTTAATATTACTTTCTTCACCCCACCCTATAACCACATATAACCCATTCCACGTGAAAATGGTATGTGCAATCACAATTAACACCCCTGGACGTTTGTCCTGTTGGGTCATATATATTTGCATGTCTGTTGATGCATCTGCCCTGTTCATACATCCACACCTGATGGCCTGTTGCCATCAATTAACCCTGCATGTTGTTGGACTGTGTATTTCTGTTCAAATTATGCATGTGTTATGCACGCTGTTCAATGGTGTGAATATCTGGGTGTTTGGTTAATGGGAATACTAATGCATGCTGTTACAACTAATTGTGAATGGTATTATATGTCACTAACCCAAACTGTCATGACATAATGCAAAACATAGTACGACAGGGAAGGCGGGTTCCAGCGGACCCACCTCTCCCACCTCAGCTGGCGAGTGCACCTGGCACTAGTGCCGAGTCCGGACCCTCCTCCGGTGGCCCTGTGCCACCTGCGGGTGGAAGCGCTGCAGGGGATGGGGCTCGCCCCCCCTCTGCAAGTGTGGCCGGAGGAGAACCACCACTCACCCTCCGTAGCGTCCGGACTGTGGTGCGTGGGAGATTCGGGACTCTGTACTCGAGCCCCTACGCCAGCTCGAGGCACGGGTAGTGCAACTAACGGGCATGCCTGTTGCCCGCCTACACAGCCCCCAGCACAGCCCCGTCCTGGGCAGTGAAGGAACAGTGGCAACTGCCTATGGGTGGGGATATCAGTTCCACTGTTGCCATCTGTGGGCTCATGGGCTCTGGATATCCAAACCTCCATCCCCGTCAATTGTGTAACCCCCACACGTGTCATACACCGCCCCTGTATGCATCTTGTTTGTCTTGTCTGTTTACCTACCCAACCTACCTCCCCAGCTGTACCGACTTCCTTCACCTGACATACCACTCTCACCTGAAAAAAAAAAAAAAAGGGCACTCTGTACCCACAAAAAATTACGCCCCATACATAGCTGCCCATTCCGCACACATGTCTACTGGACATGGAACCTATCAATTACAATTGGCTGTACAACAAGTATTATTGTTGTCCTGACACCTCTCTCAGGGGTGGAAGGTTTCAAATGTCACACCAAATTACATACATATGCACAGCTGTTGCTGATGAAGAAATGGGCAGCTATGGGCCTTACCTACATCCCTCCTGCACATCCCAAGCTTGTTTCCCTACTGTCTTACCCTCTTTGTGACCCCTTTTTCACCACTTTCCTGTCTCCCCATTTTCTTTTCTTTCAAAGAAAATAGCGCGGGTGTGCGCAAGAGTAACCACGTTTAAGCGGTTGTAAGCGGGTGTGGTGTGCGCGGAGCTAACCGCCAGTGCGCATGCGTGAGCTCCGCGCAAACCAGCGCTAACCCGGTTACAACTGCTTAAAAGTGCCTTAG
The DNA here is from genome assembly GCF_019279795.1 of Protopterus annectens. Taxonomy (NCBI): domain Eukaryota; kingdom Metazoa; phylum Chordata; order Ceratodontiformes; family Protopteridae; genus Protopterus; species Protopterus annectens. The sequence continues at coordinate 166,691,776 of NC_056725.1, forward strand.
TCACTTTGATTGACAGGTCCTGTACTCAGTTCAAAAGCAAAATAAAATCCCACTGTGAGTCCCGAACCCAGGACCTTGGAAACAGTAGTCTGCATGACTTACCACTAAGCCATGACTCTTATACAAGAACATTGTGCTAAAATAAATATATCATGTAATAGTAGGAATGAATGTAAAGGGAATATAGATGTGTAGTACACAAAGCATGCCATTTAGAATTACTATCAAAACTAGTGGATTTCCATAATAGTAGTGTGTGAACAGAAACAGCCATGCTAGTTGGAAGCTAGTAGGTAATAATGTCACTATAGCACCTTGCAAGCCACACACATACTCACAGCAGGATAAGCACTGCCCATACCCCACAACCTCTTACAGGAACACATCTGGACCAAGTAATAAAATATGTGGAGCAAAGGCCCAAAACCAGGGACACATTACAAATAATGTTACAACAAACGCAGACAGTTCAGAGAGTAACAGGGTCTGCACTTTGTGGGATGTTTGGAAGGGTATGCAGTCTGAAACTTGAATGTTTGTCACCATATTCTGACTTGAGCCCAGAGTGACTTGCCAGAAAAAGGTGTGCATGAGATATTGACCAAAATATGAGGCAGAAATGTGGACAACCTGCAAATATCTGTACACATGACGGGTCTGACACCACCATATTTGAATAGTTAAGAGCCTAGACATAGCAACAGTGAATGACTTACAGGGATGCCCCACAGACCCCATGTGAAATGTACAAACAGTAGGCAGAAAGGTGTAACACATGCAATGGTAACTATGGAGTCCTGAAAGTATTCATCACTTGCATGGCAGAAAAAGTGTAGTAATACATATGCTCATGCTAACCCACAGTCACAACTGCAGCATACCAGACATTTTAATGGGTGTACCCCACTGATATGTACCATTCCATGAGGCACATAACAGATGAACCTGAAAGTCTCTGGGGCCTGCTCAGCAGCATACTCAAATACCCTAATAGATGTCAAGGCCCACACCATGGCCAGACCACACTGCATGCTGTAACACCCTAGCAGATATAGCAAGCATTCCAAGGTGTGAATGTACATGGAAAATAGGAAAGCTACAGCAGCACACTACAGTCAAGACACCTAGCAGGCATACAAGTAGTGACTGTAAAGGGCAACTATTGAAGCCTTAGCAACAAAGTGCAAGCAAAAGTGAAAGGAAAGCACACACACACACATTAACAGTAGTAGTAGTTGTAGGTGTCAGTGTACATACACAGTTAGTACAGGAAACTGGAGAAATGAATGGAGGAATGTTAATCTACAACACACCTGGAAATATGAGAGAGATACCAACCTTTACACTCACAGAACATTGTCCACAGCATAACAGCATGGTCCCTGCCCTTAAAATCTGAAAGGGCTACGCCTATCTCACATACCTTTTATAGCACTGTTCTGAAATCACAGTGAGAACTGCAATCAGTACACAACTGGCTGCATGCAATTAGCAAATGCTGGCTAACAATTGGTGCAGAGGCCATCACATGGGCATATGCAGATACCTACAAAAGTATGCTGTACTCCCAGTCCACACATGCAATACTTTCATTGCACCCTGAGAAGGACGTGAGAGACAGACAGAGAGAGAGAGAGAGACAGAGACAGAGAAAACTGCAATTAAGCAGACACAAACAAATTGTTCAGCAACAGCTACCTGAAAGCTGACAACTGGGAAGTGGAGCAGCAGGACAGAGAACCAGACAGCAACACAAGCAGCTGTGACAAACACAGGTAATGTAAAGTAATACTATAAAGGTCTACATACTGTGAACCCTCCATATGTGTCATTGGTCTGTATCCATATGTATATGAAGATGTGTAAAGGGCAGGGGACATACAGCAACTATCAGTGAAGGCTGTACATACATTTGTATGTGAGAGCATCTATGTGCACATATCAATGTTGGTTGATTGTAGGTTGTAGTGCCATGTACAAAGTAGGTTTCACAGTTATGTATGTTTAGCAGTATGTTAGTGTGTGTATACAGTATGGTAGACAAATATGTTGATATACCTGTCTAACATATGGATACGTATGTATGTCAACATATGTATGTGTATATATATATATATATATATATATATATATATATATATATATATATATATATGATATGCATATATGTATACATACATAGAGAGAGAGATGTAGGAATACATAGACAGATGTAGATAGAATATTGTACAAACATATCTATGTAATGCACACATACAGATATAGATATATGTAGATACATATACATAGACAGACTGATCTGACTATCTACAGGTATGACTGTATATGACGACCTGCAACACAGCCTGTCCCACCCCCTCTGTCACTCACACCCCCTCTGTGTCCCCCTCCACATCTATAGCAATATATGTACATCAATATATATATGTGTATATGTATACGGACATATATATATATATATATATATATATATATATATATATATATATATATATATATATATATATAGATATATATATATATATATATATATATATATATATATATATATATATATATAGAGAGAGAGAGAGATGTATATAAATTCTGAGTGAGGCACATGTGTACAGATGTATTGCAACAGGTGCCTGGTGACAAAGGCATGGAGTGAACACCAGTGTCAAAACCGAGTACCATACCACATTCCAGATCACCTACACCAGTAACCACCAGATATGTGATTGGCTGCCCACCACTGCATGTGTCAGGGGTGAACAGGGTCATAAATGTGTACAATAGTGGCCCCAATGATATTCACAGTGGCACACTATCCCTGGAATACCTGCACATGGTATGTGTCAGCGGACATGGTGTGTCAGCTATGGACATGTAGGTCGGTGTACCCTCCACACCACATAATGGATGCCATGGTATGGACCTCACATGACAGCTACAGATATGGAGAAGGACACAGTGACATGTACAACACTGTGACAATGCACTCAAACACATTACCAATGCACAGTGACTGACAACACCACAGAGTACACATATGCTACCCACATAGAGGTTACCACTCCCGGATTTACATATGTAAGTCACACCCATGACAGATGTCCAACAACCATAGTAACACCTCACACCATCCACAACCTAAATGTCTGCTGTGTGTCGTCCGTGCCACTGCAATAGAGTGCACATGTGGAGGTAAGAGTTCCTACCCACAGATAAGACATACCCTGCAATAAACCACACAGTGTTAAGAAGCAAGACTCCCCATGAGTACATGTCACACATACCCCTGCTGAATGTTAGTCAGATAGGTAATATGCCATATGAGTCACCCTGTGTAACTGTGTGACAGCAGCAGGTACCATCACACCACATGTGTCACAATGGTCAGGGTAGCAGAACAGTACGCTGCTGTAGTCCCAGGGGCAATAGCATATTGTATAGTATTGTATTGTAATGTAATGTATTGTGTTGTATTGTATTGGTATGTTGAGGTGCCTCCTTCGTGGAGTGGAACCACTGCTGCTGTGCGCCAGTGTACAGGTACATATCCTGTAGTCAGGCTAGTGTTACATAGCACTTCTATATGTGTGTTTAGCTCCTGTCAGAGTTTATGTAGCATGCAACTGGGGATACCATCAGGTCCCATTCATGTTGTGTATTCTGCTGTCCTGAGGGTGGCTCTCACCTGGACATCTGTGATGACAGGGAGGTTACAGTCAGCTGGGATAACTATGTCTTATTTTGGGGAGAGGGCGGGTGACACCTGCACTGAACCTGTCTGCCACAATGTTGTCGATATCTGTGGTGTCAGTGAAATATTTGTTGTTGTGTACTAACTATGGGCATAGAGGATGGATCCTGACCAGGTTGCTAACATAACTGAAGAAGGCCTTCTGGTTATCTGTAGTGTCCCTCTTGATTTCCCTCTCAAAGTTGCCCATGGATTTTGTATGATGGAAAATAGATCCTTACTAGTGCTGCTCAGACATGCCCTCCCTTTATGGAATTATGCTCTGTCTTGCAGTAGCTTCCATCTTCTGTAATACAATCTGTCTATGGCTGGGGTCCACCAGACAGGATGCTGTCCCTTTGTGGAGAGTGTCTTGGTCATATATGGGATTGCATGATCCATGCATTCTCGGAGATGTCTGTAGAAAGCAATTGTGTAGGGGTCAGCATTGTGGGTTGTATCTGCCACTGGCCCAGTGGGCTGAAAGGATACCATGTCACTGTTACAAAGTGTAAAGTTTGTATCTGTAATGTTATGCACTATAGTCGTTTGTGCTGGTGGTGGAGGTGGGATATGTATATCCAGGGCAATCAGTGTGTGGTCAGCTCACAGTAGTTGATGATGTAGGCCATACAGTACCTAGATACAAACCCCAGAGTGAGGAGGTGCTCTTGACCTGAATCAGTGTTCTGACTGCTGGGGTTTGGTAGTATGTCGTATGGAGTGTGCCAGGTACTGTTGCACAGTTGCTGGCTGAGCACTGATACCTGGCCATCTACATGTGTATCCACCAATAGACAGACAGATGCTACATATGTGAGATATGTTGTATCATAACAGTCGAGTAGCATGTGTAGTATGTGTGCCAAATTCTGCTGACATATATTGCTGATACCAGGTTATTTTCTTTCTCAGGTACATGGCCCACCATGAATCCCACCTACTCCACAGCTGAGGATGAGGAGATACACCAGAGCCTGGTGCGGATTATGCAATACTCTTTTCCGCACCAGCCAGAATCAGCAGGAGAGGGCTGCACTGTGGCAAGACCTTGTCCGTCGGGTAAATGACATAGGCACGCATAATAGGACATATGAGCAGGTACGACATCACTGCAGTGATTTAATCAGACATGTCCATCAGCGTGCGTCGGATATCCACAGGCAACAGGTCGCCACAGGTGGTGGGGTGGCTACACATCCCCCACTCACCAGACTGGAGGGACTACTCATGAGTGTAGTGGCTCCAGTCCGCCAGCAACAACAACAGCAGCAGACATGCATTATGATGGAGGCTGGAGCCACGCAGCAGCAAGACAGTGAACGTGCAGGTAATATGCCATATGTATAGTTGACTGTTGTGTACACTGGTAGTTAATGCATGTGTGAGGTGTGTCCTTGGTTTGTAGCTGTCACCATAGTATTTAATGTGCAAGTGTGATATCCTCAATATTAGCAGCTGACCTGTGAAAGGCGACTGTTGTACTACTGACCTGTATCATACTCAGTAACAATGGCACAGTTGTGCCCACTGACATTAGTTTCTTCACGTCTGCAGGACCCTCTGGTATAACAGCAATGCAGCCTATCCATGCTGGTGAGTGTGTATTAACAATTCCTGTAATAGTGTTGATAGTAATAGTACTATTTGGCTCACTTAGTAGTGCTCTTTGTATGCATGTAGGTGTGTCTGTGTCTGTGTGTTGATATCACGCATACTGAGTACTGTACAATTGTGTGAAACTGTGTGCATGTGTGCATGTGTGCATGTGTGCACCTGTGCATGTGTGCATGTGTGCATGTGTGCACCTGTGCATGTGTGCATGTGTGCACCTGTGCATGTGTGCATGTGTGCACCTGTGCATGTGCATGTGTGCACCTGTGCATGTGCATGTGTGCATGTGTGCATGTGTGCACCTGTGCATGTGTGCATGTGTGCATGTGTGCATGTGTGCATGTGTGCACCTGTGCATGTGTGCATGTGTGCACCTGTGCGCATGTGTGCATGTGTGCACCTGTGCATGTGTGCATGTGTGCACCTGTGCATGTGTGCACCTGTGCATGTGTGCACCTGTGCATGTGTGCATGTGTGCATGTGTGCATGTGTGCACCTGTGCACCTGTGCACCTGTGCATGTGTGCACCTGTGCATGTGTGCACCTGTGCATGTGTGCATGTGTGCATCACTGGTAATGTGTAGACATTGTAAACTGTGTTTCCTGTTTCCCTCCCACAGGTTCTGTTGCTGCTCTGGTGTCATGTAGCAGGGAACCTGAATCAGGTGCCGTGGGTACTGATAATGATGACATCTGTGTAATGGCACAGGAAAGTATGCCAGGGTCCGCCATTGGTCAGCCGATTGACAGTACACAGCTGTCGACCCCATCAATGCGCACAGTTATCCTGCCAATACACCCTTTGTCACCAATGTCCCTAGGTGATGGACAGCATACAGTGGGCATTGACCAGGGTAATGTGGTATCTGTGGCACATGCCTCCCCACACAGCAGCCATGGGCATGGCCCAGAGATGGTACCACACAGACAGATGTCCAGGGGTTCTCGTGGGAGCATCCGTGGGCATACTGCCCCTGTCAGACGTGCCCACAGAGGTCTTACAACCTCAGCTATGTTTCGGGCTGTCATGCAGGCACAGTCACGTATGGAACGGTACACCAGACAGGGTCTGAGGGAGCTGACAGCATGTCGCACAGCCATGACTGACAGTATGCGTGACATTGCGGCTGCCATCCGTGATTTCACCGATGTCATAGACAGACGTTGTGGGGACATATTAGACCGGTTCCACAACTACATGTCCATGAGCCAGGGCGATGGTGGGCGGTTGAGGCGTCGACGTGGCCGTATGCCAGCAACAGCAGCAGCTGGCAGTCGTCGCGGATGACAACAGGGCCGCGGCCGCCCCCGTAGTGCCAGCAGCAGCCCCAGCAATGCTGGGTCTGTGCTGTCATCAGACCGCCCCAGGAGACCACGTGCACGTGGCTCTGGCCAGGCCCGACAGGGATCTGTGTCCAGTCAATGAACACCTGCTTCTGATGACAGTACCCAGTCTGGGTTGGTACTGGATACGGTCCGTAGCACCCCTGCAAGGCACAGGTACCGTGTCCGTGGCCAGAGACACTGATCTGTATGACCTGGCAGGTACAGTCTGTGGCTGTCCACAAACACCAGTATATGGCAGCCATGAGGTGGAACTGTGTGCATCCATACACACATGCGAATTGACAACACCTAGGGCTACCGCATACACACACACACTGCATCAACATTGCCCCACCTTCTACTGCTGTCCCTCACCAACACACATACACATACATGTCAATTGGTGGTATCGGTGGCTGACTCAGGCATACCAAGTTCACACCCTGTGCATATGATGAAACTGTGCCACCTCCTGCAATCTGTAACAACTGTGCAGGTACAGGTTAACATGTTGCTGATGCACAGGGTGACCACATAGATGTGTAGTAATAGTATCATGTTGTTAACAGTACTGTGTGCTGAATTAATTGTGGGTATATCACAGCATGCCTGATGCAGTAAGTGTGTGATTGTCATGTCCTGTTGTCTACACCCATGGTAAGTACCATAGTGTATCATCTGCACATGTTGGCATACTGGTGGTAATGATGTCAACAGAAGGCTACATACATAGGTAGCACAGGGATAAGGTAATGAATGTAGTAATACACAATGATGGACATGTAAATTGCAAGTGGCATGTTGCCCACACTGGACTCTGCAATGCAGATGTTTGAGGATGTTGATATGTGTGCAGTACTACACGACTGGTACAGGACACACAGGAGCACCCTAGCACTGCATGCTCACATCTCATACCATGCTAGACAGCCCCAACACACATAACTAACTGTCACAGGAGGGAGAGTCCCCATATATGTCAGGGATACTGTGGTGGCAGGCCAGGTAGCATACATCCTACTAAGTATGGAACCACTGAGTGAAGGCTCAGTGTCTGTTATTTGACATGTGTATTACTGCAGGTATGAGCACATGGGTTTCCATCCAGTTATTGTACATCCTGACAGTACATGGTCTGTACACTTGTGTGCACTGAGACTGGACCCTAGCCATCTGACCCGTGTATTTCCATGTACATGTGCATAGTGCCTGCATATTTGCAGTGTTACCTACTGGAACTGGTACAGCTTGTTTGTTGTACAATGGACTACATGCAGCCCTGTTTACTGTAGCTTTGTTTGCATGCATGTTTGCTTGCAATTACCCTGGAATACTGATCACACCTGCAATGCATAGTTATAGAGCTTCTGTGGACTCCTAGTGCCATCTGCATAGCTTACTATATGTATGTCCATGTCCCACTTGACAGGATGTCACTGTTTGTCCTGTTCACATGTACATTGCCTGTGACACAGTGCATATGACTTACCTGGCATGTGTCCACGTGAGCAGTCATATATGCTACTGCTAACTAATCACAGGCACTACACCTTCACATATTCATCTTCTGTTGAACTACCTGCTTCGCTAGGGACGGCCTGCACCTGTCACCCCTGGGCTTTCAGATATTGGCAAAGGCTCTTGCTACCCCATAGTGCCTATGTTAGGCAAGGCTCAAATGACAAACCCACCTTCATAGGTATCACAAGGGATAAGAAACTAAGAGTAATGCTACCCAACGCCAGAAGTCTAAACCTCCAGATGCATGCACCCAAAACACTCCTTGGCATGGAGAACATCGATATCTGTGCAGTAACAGATGCCTGGTTCAGGGCTACTGAGAGCACACCAGCACTACCAGGTTTAACCTGGTTGATTTCTTTGAAACAGTCACCAAGGCCATTGACGAGGGAAGGTGGTTCACACAGCCTACCTGGACCTTGCAAAAGCCTTCACAACAATACCCCACTTGGGCATTCTAGAGAAGCTCACCAGCTTAAATATAAGCCCCTATGTCACTAGATGGATTGCACAGTGGCTCAAGGACAGAACCCACATGGTTAGAATTGCTGGAGCCATGCCAGACTCCAAACCAGTTACGAGTTGTGTCCCACAAGGCTCAGTCCTGGGACCTCTCTTGTTTGGTATATATTTATTGGAGGTACAGGCCAACACGGACGGACTGTGGCTGACCAAATATGCAGATGACTGCGAACTGGCCACCATAATCGACTCTCCAGCCGACACAAGCATCTTCCAAAGGGGCATCATAGAAACAGACAACTTGTGCCAGAGCCATGGCCTTCAGCTGAACAGTGTTTAGAAAGGGGAATGTGCATCCTGTAGTCTGTTCACCTAGTTGCCAAAAGGGACATTGTCCTCACACACACTAACCCCCCTCAGCCAAAAACACACACTTGCCAATTGCAGGATTCAAACCCCTATCTGACTATGTTATGACACTCGAGACGGACACATTAGCAGAGTGTGCTATTCGCATTACTGGGAGGTTTTCCTTTCTCTTGCTGTACTTATAGGGTGCTGACATCATCAGTGTTTAGAAAGGGAAATGTGCATCCTGTAGTCTGTTCTCCTAGTTGCCAAAAGGGACATTTCCCTCACACACACTAACCCCCCTCAGACAAACACACACACTTGCCATTTGCAGGATTCAAACCCCTACCTAACTATGTTATGACACTTGAGACGGACACATTAGCAGAGTGTGCTATTCGCATTACTGGGAGGTTTCTCTTCTCCTGCTGTACTTATAGAGTGCTGACATCATCAGTGTTTAGAAAGGGAAATGTGCATCCTGTAGTCTGTTCTCCTAGTTGCCAAAAGGGACATTTCTCTCACACACACTAACCCCCTCAGACAAACACACACACTTGCCATTTGCAGGATTCAAACCCCTACCTAACTATGTTATGACACTTGAGACGGACGCATTAGCAGAGCGCTATTCGCATTACTGGGAGGTTTTTCTTCTCCTGCTGTACTTATAGAGTGCTGACATCATCGGTGTTTAGAAAGGGGAATGTGCATCCTGTAGTGTGTTTTCCCAGTTGCCAAAAGGGACATTTCTCTCCCACAGACTTACACACACACCAACCCCACTCACACACTGAGCATTTGCAGGATTCAAACCCCTACCTAACTATGTTATGACACTTGTGACAGACGCATTAGCAGAGCACGCTATTCGCATTACTGGGAAGTTTCTTTTCTCCTGCTGTACTTATAGGGTGCTGACATCATCGGTGTTTAGAAAGGGGAATGTGCATCCTGTGGGGAGGCAGACACCAAGCACACTCTGGCTAAGCTGTCATTCCCTAGGGCAAACAGCCTAGTGTTGACCTCTACACCCATATGTTTAATTGTCAAATGCACATTATTTGTTGCTGATAGACTGTTTGCACATCTTTATTGCCATAGCATTCCCTGTTTGTATGAACAACTTGTGCATCTGTGGAAGATGTTTGCATATGGGAGGGATCCACTATATCACGTATGTCTCTGTAGTCATTTAACTGTGTGCACTGGGCAGACTGCTGTAATGTGGTTGGTTCCTGGAATAACACATAAAAATACCAGATATGTGTGTCCAACTGCTAAACTGAGATTTGGCCTAAGTGTGTGAGCATGCCCAGTTCAGCCTTCCCATGGCATGTTGTCTGACATATGTCTCATTTATCAAAGTGTGTGAGCATGCCCAGTGTGAGCATTCCATATGTTGGACTCTGCAGCCCACCACATTTGTGGATGAGTGTGAACTTCAACAAATATCACCCGTTTATGGTTGTGTGTTGTGTGTCATGTTGTGTAGTTACTGTACAACTGCTTTGTGTGTGAACACAACAGGATTATACTGTGCCTGCAGTGTTTGCATGGGATACTTTGCATACAGTTGTCAACATCCTTTCACACTGACCTAACACTGTAGTACTGTATAGTGTACTGGTAGTACTTTGACTGTGGTGGACAGTATCCTGGGCTTTAGTGCTATCACTGCTTTACATTTCGATAGTGGGCACAACAGCCTGGTTAGGGGCCAGTTGTGTACATCTGACCATGTTGCATTCTGTTCAGATATGAACTACTTAAACCAGGCTTGTCCAACATTGGTAGTGTATTCCACAACATAGGTGTACATTTGCAAACACTAGCGATGTGCCCTAGTCCATGTCTAATGCTAGTTGGAGAGTGTGTTTGTCCTTCAACACACATTGTAAGTGGAGTTTGCCATGACATATGTCATGGTTAGTATACTGTGCCTCTGTCTACCTGTGACATGACAGTGATACCCAGGATAAAGCTACCATCTCCCATCCACTCATCAAGATTCCTATTGAGGAAGATTGATAAGTGACTCTATGGGTAGCCTGTACTGGGGTTCACTCATGGGTGGGGTGGCTTCTGTGTTATGGATCATGCAGTACAGCTTGTCCTATGTAAGTCAGTGCTGGGGTTCAGGTCTCTCATGTGCATAGCTCACTGCCATTCAGATTGTACAAGGTGCAGCATGTTTATTGATACCAGCAACACAGGCAACACATGGCATCTGTGCAAGCTCTTTGATACTCCTGGTGAGGTACTGTTGGGGACTTTACGGTTGATGGAGGTGTCTGCTGAGGTACATCCCACAGGGGCTATTGTAGTCAATTGTACCGCTGATGAAGGATGACTGCAGAGCCACAATGACCTCCCTTATCTAGATCTGACAACCTTCATGATTAGGTGGGTATATGGTATGTTTCTGTAAACACTACAGCACATGTTTGTCCAATGCAGGATATCTATCACCTTGTGTCCCCAGGTCTCTCATTACATGTTAACTACATAATGGGTTAACACCTATGTGGTAATTGGTGGGCACTTACTGTATATCCACGGGGTTGACTATACACGTTTCTGCAATTAGCTTGCTGACATGGCTATGGCACCAGTTGTCTGTTTCTATGTGGCCCTTTGTGGGATGCTTGTGTCAGCTGGTGGATCATATGTGGTGAGCAGTTTGTAGTCCTCTGCAAACATGTTCGACACAGTCCTTCCATGTTTGCCTGTACCTATGGGACATATATACCAGACGAGGGAGATCCCAGGACCAAGCCTTGTGGGATGCCAGTTATATCTGGTTTGTAGTCTGACATGGCTGCAGCATGTCTGACCATGTCTGTTCTGTCCTTGGTCTGGTTTGCAACCCCTCTACTGACATAGGGGTTTATATTTAAGCTGGTGAGCTTATCTATAATGAACACGTAGGGTATTGTATAGAAGCCTTTGCAAGGTCCAGCTACGCTGTGTGGACCACATTGCCCTCATCAATGACCTTAATGACTGTTTCAATTGAGTCAAACATGTTTAGGGGCAGGATCTGCACTTAAGAAAGCCACACTGGGTAGGGTCCGGTGTCAGTAGGTCCCCAATATCTTTATGTCTGTGGTACATGCTGATCCTTTCCATAGCTGTGCAGACCGAGCTTCTCAGGATTCTGGGGTAGTAGTTTTCAGTATCCATTCAGGCAACACCTTTGTTGAGAAGGACCACTGTTGTTGTACACTGCTCTTTGGGTACATATTCTGTGGTAAGGCTGACATTGAGCAGTAGTGTGGTTTGGCATTCCATTCATCTTGGAGTCCATGTTGCACTAAGCCCAGGACACCATCTCATACCATTGCTGCTGTGTGTTTTGCTTTGTAGATGTTGGCTGTTACCTCAGCATCTGCAATGTCAGGGGCCAGCAGTCTGCTGGGATAGATATTCTGCATTCTGGGGTTTGCACTGCACCTGTCAGGATGTATGTTGGCAATATGTGTGTGTGTTTGTGATATTTGTGTGATTCAGAGCATATCTGTGAATTCCCAACATGGTTCCTACCATCAGTTGTGAAAGCCTTGGGATTATCCTTAGTGTCCTGTACAATTTGTATCTTCATAGGTTCATAGGTTCATACTAGGCTATCCACCCTAGGGCATTTGTTAGCCTAGCCAGAGTGTGTGTGGCTTTTGCCACCCCTTGCTATGTGAATATTATGGCCATTTATGATTTGCTTTGCTGTGCCTCTGTCTGGACATGACACAGTGAAGACCCCCAGTGTAACTCTACAATCATCCATCCACTTGGCAAGATTCCTGTTGAAGAGTGTCAGTGAGGGGCTCTGCCTAACATGGAGTGGGATTCTGGTCCAGGGTGTGGGGAGCCTCTGGATTATGTATCTGTCCCACCAGCACATCCTATTTCATTATTTGTTGAGGTTGACATCTCTCACTCTCACAGCTCCGATGGATTTGAGTTTTCTGGGGTGGAGCATGTCCATTACTCCTGTGTTGGGCATGGCCTTCTACAACAGGCATGCAATGCCTCTGTGTAGGCAGTATGTGACTGCATTCAGCTGGGGTGTCTACAGCCAGGCAGCATATGACATATATTTGAGACCCTTTATCCTCTTGGTGAGGTACCTTTGAGGTCTTTCTAACTGCTGCAGGTGTCAGGTAAGGTACATCCCATATGAGGCATTGTACTAGATTATGGGTGTGATTAGAGAACAGTATAGGGGCACAATGACCTCTGTTGACGTAGATGTGAATCCTTTCCTGATACGGTGTCAAATGTAGACAGTCTTCCTAGCCACATTGGCAATGTGGGTGTCACATAACAGGTTACTGTCCACTTGTGTCCCTAGGTCCCTGGTTACTCCTTCCATACATAATGGTTTACCACCTATGTGGTAATTTGTGGTACCTTGTTTGGTATTTGGTGGGACATTCATACTGTCCAGTGTCTTCAGGACGGCTGGGTGGGGTTCCTGTGTGTGAGAGTGTGGTCTGTAGCATGCTACAGACTGTACAGCAGTCTTGCCTACAGTTAGTTGCACATGGGTGGACTCCAATGCCTTGTGCATTGTCAGTTACCTGGACGTATGGGTGTCTGTGCTGAATATGGATACTCACCCTCCTTTTATGTTTTGTTCCAGGTTTTGGGGCCATGACACATGATACGTGGTATAACCTGGTAGTGCTGGTGTGCTGTCAGGAGGCTTGCAGCAGGTTTCTGTCACTGCACAGACATCGATGTTCTCCATACTGGGGATGGCCTTGGGAGCATGCATATTGGGGTTTACACATCTGGCATTGGTCAGCATTACCCTTATGTTTCTTTCCACTTATGTTTTCTAGGGTGGTGGGTCAGTCTTTTCAGCCTTGCCTACAAAAGGCTCTATGGAGGTGGCAAAGGCCTTATCCAATATTCAGACGCCCAGGGGTAACAGGTGCAAGCCATCCCAAGAACAGCTGCGTGGCTTGTCAAGCATGACATCCCAAGCAGACAGACATTGGATCCCCTTGGAATGACACCAGTAAGTGTGCCACTTGCTATGACTGATCATTCCGTGTTTGTACTGTGGCATTATTCTTGGTAAGGGTAGGATGCTGCAAACGGTGAGTGTCATACCGGCCTGGACTACATAATCAGAGAGCTCATCTATGTCTCTTTTCATGTAGTCTAGGGAGGTACATCTCAGGTCATTCACACCAGCATGGACTATGACTGCATCATATTTCTACTTGCTTTGGAGTGACCTGCATACTTCTGTTATGTGGCGTATTGTGGCAGCCTACAGGCAGCTTACTGTACCCTTTCCCTTGTTCAGTCTGGTGTGCGGGACAGCAGTGTGTCTGACTATGGAGTCACCTATTACAACTGTATCAGGCATGTTGTTTCTCCTTCTGGCCTGTGACTGTTTGGCACACCAGCTTTGTGTACTATGTGTTGCATGTGCTATGTTTGGAGGTTGTTTGATTGGGTGTCTGCTTTAGAGGCCTCTGTTGGTGTGCTGTGTTTGTAATTTGTGCCTCCGGGAATGTTTTTCTGTGTTTATGTGTTTGGTTTGCAGTTGTGATAGGTCTATGTGGGACTGTGTTTGTGGTGTGTGTGGTTACCTTCTCCTCCTGACTAGTTTTGGGAGTACTGAGTTGAGGGAGCTCAGCCTCCAGTTTGGATAGATGGTTGCATCTCTCACATATATTTGTATTTCTTGGGTGGAGTTGGGGTTGTCTGTGTACTTGGGGCAGGTGTAACATTGCCTCAGGATTCACAGATTCAACTTGTTGTGGCTGGCCTTAGTGGATTGTATGTGTGGACAGATTTTATTGCCATACTACTGATCAGTGATTACTTCATTGTTTATGTTTGCTCTATCATGTAGTAGCTTCCTCATTCTCTTGCATGGTTTGGTTATGGCTGGTGTCCACCATGCCAGATTCCTGCGTGTATGGCATTGTGTCTTGTTTTAATTTAGGATTGCATAATCCAAGCATTCCTGGCAGTGTTCATGGAATGGCTGTATTACAGGTTCTGAGGTGTGGCCCATATTTTGCACCTGCACAGGACCTTTAATGGATTCCACATCAGTTTGGAGGAGTGCAAATATTGCTTAACACATGTTTTCCACTGTGGTTTTCTGGCCAGGGACTGTGGTCAGGATTTGTATATCCAGTGTGATTACTCTATGGTCTGGTTTTACCAGTGAGCAATACACTTCTCATCTTGCCATCCAGTACCCATGTTGCTGATTATCACATCCAGTATGCTTACCCCTCTTGTGGGAGTGGTACGTTGTTCCTGGGCCTTTTGGTTTATGGATTCTATGAACTTTTGTCCTACACTGTTGGAGCTAGTATAATGCTCCCAGTCTATGTCTGGGTATTTTCAGTCACCCAATATAATGTGGTTTGGAGGACTTGATATATTCATGTATTCCAGCATAGGCCAGGTGCAGTTCCTGGTGTTGGGACAGTAGTCTGTAGCAGGCTATAAACTGGGGGCAGTTTTAGCCACTGTTACTTGACCATGGCTAGTCCATGCTGCTTTTGTTGTGGTACCAACATGGGGTGTGGTTATCCTTGACAATTCTTGCTAGTCACCCTCCTTTTGTAGCTTGTTCCATGTTTTGAGGCTGTACAGCACAGTATGAGGTGTAACCTGGTAGTGTTAGGGTGCTGTTGTGAGCCTTGGCTCAGTTTTCTGTTACAGCGCAGATATCAACATTCTCCATACTGGGTGAGTTTAGACTGCATGCATCTTGCTGTTTTGACTTATCCCTTATCTTATTCTTATCCCTTCTGATACCTATGGAGATAGGTTTGTGTTTTGAGCCTTACCTATTCAGGGCACACTGTGGGTAACAACAGCCTTTGCCAGTATCCATACGGCCTGCACTGATAGGTGCACGCCAGTCCTAGCAGGTGGTGCATCATGTCATGCTCAGCATGTCATCCCAGACTGGCACACATTGGATCCCCTTTGACTAACTGCGATACTTCAGTCAATTATTGCACTTGATCATCTCATTGTCATGTTGTGGCATGATGCTTGGTGAGGGTAGGATGTTAGTCAGGGTCCTCAGGTGTGCATATAGTACATGGTGTTACATTACTTAACACATAGCATTCATGCCTCAGGTGGTGCTGCAGGGCTGCCTCTGTCGGATGCGCATATTACACTTCCCTGTACATGTTTGAGAGCAGGTTGTGTCATGTTAGGCATCCCTGTTACTATATGAGTGAGTCAGAGAGGGTATCATTCCCAGGGTTCCTACTGAGCCAGTGTATGTGCTATGCGTTGCCTCTTTGCCAAGGCCAGGGCATACTGGGCACGCCTCCTTCTGCCTACTGGGGCAGGCTCAGGTTGTTCCTCCTCCGAGTCACGCTCTGCCTGTGATGGCCTTGGCAATGGTGGGGGCTGTTTGGCCCGGCCCTATGCTGGTCCTGCTGCAGCTGTTTTCGCAAGATCATATTATGTAGCATAGCACATACCATGACAATTTGGGTACATGTAGTTGGTGTGTACTGCAAGGCTCCACCAGATGTGTCCAGACACCGGAACCGTGACTTGAGCAGCCCAAACACACGCTCTATTACATTACGTGTTTGTGCGTGTGCCTCATTATGGCGTTCCTGTTCAGGTGTGTGTGCGTTTCTGATGGGTGTCATCAGCCACGGCTCCAGTGCATAACCTGCATCCCCACTAGGTGTCCATGCGGGATGTCCCCATTGGCAAATGTCTGGTACAGCTGCGTCAAATGCCAGATGTGGGAATCATGGTAGCTCCCAGGACAGCCAGCACACACATTCATTATTATGCCCTGGGCATCACACACGACCTGGCAGTTGATGGAGGAAGCCCTTGCGGTTGATGTATGCCCTACCCGCTCACCGGCTGGTGCTTTGATGCGTATGCGTGCAGTCTATTGCACCCACTACCTCAGGGTATTCCGCTATTTGCTGGAAGAGACGCATATTGCTGGCCAATACCTCACGGGCATTGGGGAAATATACATGATCACCGACATGTGCTGACATGGCATCCAGGAACTGGTGCAGTACCCTGGAGGCTGATGCCTGTGATATCCCCATCATATCACCAGTTGGTCTCTGGAAGGTACCTGTTGCTAGTATTCTTAGGCCAACACATACCTTGGTTTCCACTGGGATGGGTTCCCCTCTGTTGGTTCTGTGTGTGAGGCGTGGCCTGCACAGCTCCACTATTTGCTGCAGGAGGTCTCTGTCCACTCTATAGTGCTCTACTATCTCCAGCTCATGTAACCCGTGGTAGGTGACCCTGGGCCTGTACACTCTTCTCCGTCTCCTCACTGTGGGTTGTCTGGCACCATCTGCATTGTCACCACCCTCAGCAAGTCGCCTATGTCTCATTATGACAGCTATGGCAGCCCCTAACATTTCTGCTCTGAGTTCAGCTTTTTCAGTTTTCACTTCTGATAACTTAACTCCTGTCTTGCAGTGTCTCTTGAGAGAAACATCCTGCACTGCTGTTTGCAGAGTTTTAAGTGCTGGGCTGGGCTACTATTCTGCCTGTGTAATTGCCTGCATCTAATTGTTTTCACCTGCTAGCTCCAGCAGTATTCCCTGCTAGCTTCCTACTAAATCTGTTGCTTCCTTTTTCCTTTCTGTTTCCTCAGGGTGGAGCCGTGTGTAAACCAGCAGAAACACGCTCACAGTGGCTTACACGCGCGCACACATACTTACACGGTTCAGAATCTGCTTATTCAGATTAAAACGTGTGCACGCCCACGCAAACAGTGTTAAACATCTCCCAACACGCTCCCACATGCTCAGTCTGCCTTACATGCGTGCACACTGCCTTACCCGCGCTTCATGCTGCGCACACGTGCGCATACACATTCAGCAAGAAACTTTGGTGTAGGCAACAGTGTACACCTTCCATTTCTTGACTTTCTCATGCTTAGTTAGTGGCACACCTCTTTCCATGATATCTGTCTGACATCTGTCATGTAACTCTGACCTCCAATGAACTGCATTTCTTTCTACCATTCCCCCCTGTGATGTCACCTATCTCCTACTCTGTTCCTCCCCCTTCTGTAACTCTTACACTACTCAGACTGTGCTCATTTGCTATGTGACAGTGGAATTCAGTATCCTTACACTCATTTGCATCAGATTGCCTACTAATGCTTAGTTACATGTCTTAGACTCAGCTTCCCCCCTTAGCAACCACTACACGGTGGCCATGTTGGTTTTGGTCTGCTGGTCCCTGCATTGACATTCCATGTATTGCATAAAACCTACATTTGTAGGTTTAAAACCTTCGTTTTTATGTTCTATACAGCGCAGCCCATTTGTGCAGGGCTGCGCTGGGTTTAAACATCGGCAATCGCCGAAAAAAAAAATTATATTTTTAATATATTTGCATCAGGTTACTTTGCCAATGGCCACATATTTGGCCATTGGCATGCTGCCTGACACATATGCACCCTTTATTTGGAGCTGACATGGCTCCATTGCAGTTTTTGCAGAAACATACTCAGTTGTCAACTGAGTACATTTCTGCAGCTAAAACGGCTCTTACACTGGCTGTTCTGGGCTTCCTGGATCGCTAATCATCCTCATTTGCATGTTATTTGGCTGCAAGTGAGGTGATTAGCTTATCCATGCCCACTCCATGTAAGAGCCGTTTTAGCTTGTCTCTTACACGGACTTTGGGCTGTTCCTGGATCGCGAAGGCTGCATGGAGTCTTACACTACTCTTAGACTCCGTGCAAGCCTTCGTGAATCCGGCCCATAATTTAGTGAATGCACACAGTTTAAGTTAAATACAGCTATAATGTGTCGTGTATTCAGAGCACAGAATGCCAGCTTTTATTTAAACAGCAACTTGTGTTACTGAGAGCTAATCTTGGAAGCCAAAGAACACTAGTGTTATAAACTAGTCTGTTTAAATCTGTATAATCTGAACAGGCTCATGGGACTCAGTTTAGTGTCCTACATGAAAAATACTGAGCTAATGAACACTATTCCCCAGTAGTTGTTTCTAAGTCACTTACAAATAAATAAATAAAACAAGGGGAAGTATTTTGAGGTAAAACAAATACCTTGTCTTTATGGTAGGTAAAAAGTAAAACTCTGTTAGTACCCAAGTAAATAAAATGATTATTAGCAATGAATGAGAAATTATTCCAGTATAGAGAACTGAACAGCCAAGCCTTCTTGATCAGAATTCAAAAGGGCTGCCAGCTGAAAGTTCCCTTGAGTTAGTTGCAATGTACATGGGGTATGTAAAACAACTTATCACGGATTCCTAATTAAATCCTGATATCTGTAATCATTGTAGAAGTAAAGCATAAAACAGTATGCACACTAAGAATTTTGACAGTGTTTATGGCAACTGGGGAGAAATAGCGAAGTAATGGGACCCTGTAATGGCTGTGTGGGGGAGGGGGCTGCATGAGTGGAGAGGGTGGGGCTATGTGGGTGGAGGGGGTGGGCCTTTGTGGGTGGGGATCTGGGTTTGCACCCCCCCTGCAAAAAATCCTGCGGGCTCCCTTGTCTGTGTTGCATGGCTGACTCTGTCTGATGCATGCAGTACACGGCCAATACATGGTAAGGTACAGGCTGTGTGGTGTGGCTGGCATCCTTTTTACTATGTATGTGAGTTGGAGTAAGGTGTCAGTCCCTAGGACCCTAGGTTGTCAGTGCATGTGCTGTGCATTGCCTCTTTGCCAAGGCCAGGGCATTCTGGGCACTGCTGCCGCTATGCAACGTAATATGGTTATTAAAAAAAAATACCTTATATTAAATTATTTTGCATTACTTTTTGGACACACAGGGATATTTTTGCACATATCTGTGCCTACTATGCATTTGTCTGACCTTCTACATAGGCTTTTACAGCCCCTGTTCAATTTTTATTTTCTTGAGAAATATTTATGAAGACCCTGTGGAACATAAAGATGCTGTAGGGACAGAAAAGTATAAAGAAATGGTAAGGAGTACAAATGCATCAGATATGAAATGGGATGAAGTAACAGCCAGAGAAATTGAAACAAAATTAAGAAAAGCTCCTAAGTGGAAAACCTCAGACCCAGATGCAGTACTAACTTCTGGCCAAAAGTATTAACATCTTTACATAAAGATTTATGTCTGCCTTATATGCACATCCCAAACAGACACTGACCTGGTTAACAGGAAAAATGATACTTCTCCATAAGAATGAACCTGTAAGCCATCCTAAAAATTGTAGACTGGTAACTTACCTTTTCATGATGTTCAAACTATATAGTGGAATTGATGCAGGCAGAGAAAATTCAGTGATGGCAATAGAACAAAAGGGTAACAAAAGAAAGTCATACTGAACAAAGGAGCATTTGCTGCTAAATAAAGCCATAATGGATAATTGTAAAAAAAGGGAACAAACTAAGTATGATGTGGATAGATTACAAAAAAGCATTTTGCAGCCTCCCACATTTAAGGATAAAGGAGTGCTTGCAGATGTACAAGATGCATCCTACACTGAACAATTGAATTACAGTAACCATGAAACAGTGGCAAACTCAGTATGCAATTAAGCCATGACAAAGGACAAATTATTACACCAGGGATAAAAAAAAATCAAAGGGAGACATTCTATGCTGATTCTTTATCACTGCTGTTTTGTCTTGCCTTTAACCTGTGCAGGTGTTTACTTAACTGATTAGGTCTTGATTACAGCTTGCCTCCCAGGAAACAAACTTGCATAAATTCTCATCTACGTTTTGTGGGTGACTTAAAACTGTAGAGTTCATCAGATGAAGAGTTAAAAGGACAACTGCAGGATATAAGAATGACATTTGGTCTCGATAAATGTGCATTTGCAGTACCAACAAAACATCTAGGATAGGAATGAGAGATAAAGCAAATTGAGCAGGAAGGAGTATACACATATTTGGGAATTGATTAAAAAATGGCAATGAAACATAAAAACAGTGAATTAAACTCAATAAGCAATACTTCAGAAGACTAAAACTAATACTGAAAACAGCCTTGTCAATAAGGAATAAAGTCTGTGCTATAAATCAATTTGCTCTTCCTGTTTTAACTTACAATTTTGGTGTGATTGACTGGCCCTAAAAGGAATTGGATCAGATGGACAGAAAAACAAGAAAAATGCGTCATTCTTGTAAAATGATATATAAAAATCACTGTTTACCAAGATTATATATTCCACTCTCTGAAGAAGGTATGGGCCTCCTCAAAATTAATTACATGTATAAATCCACAGTTATGGGACTGCATATATATCTGTTGATCTCATCAGATCCAAGCATAGTGAAAGTTTTACAGCATGAGGTAGGAAGTTATAGTAGTTTAGCAGAAGCATTCAGGTAGCAAGGTAGCAAGCGGTAATGAAAATCAAACCAGATGTTTACAAAAATCAAACAACAACTGAATGTTCCCAAAAACAAAAGAATATTAGGAGAAGGATCAGATGAGAAGGGAAAAAATGTGGAAAAGCCATAAAGACAGTGGCAAGTATAGAGATCGCCTGGAACCACCTCATGATTACCATTATTTCATGCAGGAATAGGTAAGGACAGGTGAGTTGAAACCAAAGGATGAAAGGTCAATAATGGCAGCCCAAGATAGTCAACTACATTCACACTGGTTTACAAAGTCCATTGAATAGGTGGGAGAAACAAACAAATGTAGGTTTTTGTTAGAAAAATATATAATAGTAATATGCATGCTTAGTGCATTAGAGGTTTAAAAGGGTTAATACATTTATTCCGTTCACACTGCATGAATCTGCACAGCTATTAGAAACTTAACATGAGACATTTCATTTCTGCTAATGTCATGAAAATAACAAGAGACATTTCATTTCTGCTAATGTCATGAAACTTAACAAAGAGATATTCATTGCTGCTTATGCCATGAGAGAGTATGCAGCTGCTAGAAGCTTTCATAAAGAAAACAATAGATGCTTGAAAGTATAAACCATAGTCAGCATTACTTGTACTAAAGCTAGAAATGTACCTTGAATCTAGACAAAATGTAACACGTATTAGAGCTGTACAATTGAAGAATTGCAAAGTTAAGGTGGGCTAAAATAAGCCCAAGACCAGGTTGTTTTTCTCAAAATGTTTTGCAAACTAGCAAATAATCTAACCTAGTCAGCAATAAGTCTAGTAACATTTTCTGTAGAACATGCAGAAAGCTGTGTCTAACTACGTCAGCAATAGAATAGTAACATTTTCTGTGTGACATGAAGAGAACTGTATAAGAATAACATACTGATCACCAAAGAGCTAGACAAATCATGTACCTACATGCTTTGTCTCCTTGCTGCAAGTAATAAAGGGTGCCTTGCTTGAACCTAACGTGCATTGTCTTTGAAGTTTTTTCCTTTTACAGATTGGTCCTTCAGACTGGAATCCTCTCTTCACCTCGGATCAGATGGCCAGGTGGTTGAAACCGTACGGGGAAGAAACCAAATTGGTTCTTCTTATGTGGAAAGTCCTCCGACTGAATTGTCGTTCAAAAGAGGCCAGCCACTTTCTGATCTGTGACTGAAGTACGGGTCTCCATGAATCGGTGATCAATCACGTGGGCTCAGGTAAGGTGAATCTACTTTTTTCTGTTTTAGATCAGGGACTAGATGTGTATTGTTTTTGTCAGATTGTATTTTTCTTACAAGTCAGGGACAAAAAAGATTACTGTCTTGTCATAAATCAGGAGAAACAGAATAAGTAGGCAGTCATTCTGAAGAGACTATAACAAAATCCGTGGTACCACGTTAAAAATTAAGAGAAGTTATGTAACGATCAAAGGGTAGAACAAAATGGGTAATAATTGCACAAAAAGACACCAAAATCTGCCGTTAATGGAAGACGCAAAATATATGCAGTCACAGCATGCCGACAATATTAGATATTATTGAAAATGGGTTAATAAATACAAATTCGATGGAAAATTAGAAAAATCCTTGCTTATCAAACTTATCAAACAGCTCAAAAATTATTCCAAAGGTCGGGTAAAAAAGCAACATCGACTAGGAATTCCTCAGGCACACAGGTGGCTTGAGGAAGTAAACCGTAGGGAACAAAAGAACAAAGATTCAAAAGCAATGTTTTTAGATAAGGAGGATAATAACTTAGTAATAGCATCAGCACCTCCGCCTCCCTTACCAGAATATGAAGCAAGTGAACAGGTTAGTCCACCCCCACCATATCCTGTGGTCGCTGAAGATAGAGATATTGAGAAACTAAAACTGACTAAAATTAGAGATTTCATCGGGACCAGGTCCCGTACAAAGGCAGGTAACTCAGAAGAAGGTATCGAGTTATGGCAAATAGCTATAAATTTGCAATCTATAAGTGAAGAAGAAGAAATATGCCCACTTATAGAAGTACCAATCCTCAGGCAGGTCAAGACAATCAGGACCCAACTATTTTAGTATATAGACCTTGGACTCCGGAAGATATCCAGAAAGCCACTGAGGGAATTCCCCATCTAAAGGTTAATTTTAGAAAATTCTCAGAAGATTTACAAGGAATGAGGTTAACTTATAACCTAAATGGAGAAGAGATAGAACAAGTGGTTAGACAAATTGTAGGGCCAGATTGGTACAAGATTAGTGGGAACTGGAATCCCCGTGATGCTGCACAAAGACCCCTCCCACATAGCAGCACAGAATTAGACACCAGAGTAAAATGTCTTACAGACCGCAGCTCTGAAAAATGGAAACCTAGGGCAGACTGGACTTGCATTAATCAATGCATCCAACAAAAAGGTGAAACAATTGACCGGTACTATGCCAGATTGTTAGAGTGTTTTAATAACCACTGTGGAATGCAAGTTCCTGAAGATCAAACACAAGATTCCCCATATGAACAGCAGTTAAAGAATGCATTTTTGAAGGGCAGTAGTGCACCTATAAGCAGTTTTATTACAAAACACATGGTAGACCATCGTACAAGCAGGTTACAATCATTACTTGAATATGCTAGGCATGCCGAAAGGCATTTTAATAGCAAAAAAAAAAGAAAGCTCAAGTATTTTCTGTAGAAGATGGAGCAGAAGTTTATGTAGTACAGTCTGGGACAAAAGGCAAGAAAAATGAGCAGGGAAACAACCAATCTGATCAGCGATCAGAGGACTTTGAAGGGTGAAAGAAAAGAGGGGAATGTTATAAATGTGGTAAAAAGGGACATTTGGCAAGGGATTGCAAGAAAAACAAGAAGGCAACAACGGAAGACAAGGAGGGTGAGGACTGACTATATGGTAGTCAGGAATCACTAGAAGGGGCTAGCGAAGAAAGGACAAATGAGAATGTGATAAAGGAAGTAGAGGAAGTGCAGGAAGTTAGTGACAATGAAATAAATGAAATATTGGACCTAGCTTTATTGAGCTTGGAGCTCTATTTAGCAGACACGAAACCAGAAGTTACACTGTTGGTAGAAGGGAGGGAAGTCAAATTCTTGTGTGACTCAGGGGCATCACGAACCCTGATACACCCCTCCAAACTGCCAGAAAACACAGAGTCACCTGATTACATACTGGTCAAAGCAGCTAATGGACAGCTGTATCGGGAGCCTCTCTCCCGTAACATTGCAATAACTGATCCAGTTTCAGGACTGATACAAAGAAGCAAAATTGTAGTTTCTGCAAAATGCCCAGTAAACCTCTTAGGCAGATACCTCATGCAGCTATTTGGTATAGCGGTAGTCCCAACCATGCAAGGTATGGAAGCACAGCGACAAACTAACACTTTTGTTGTGCAATCAGAGTGTGAAATGTTTTATTGGTACAGCCAGGACTTGGTTACGACTGGTCCAGGGACTGTGACCAAAGAGTTAATGAACCTAGCCATCAGCAAGTTCCCCTCCCTTGACATTGATAAGCAACACCTGTTGCACTGTACCCTGTATTATTGCAACACATCAGGACCTGATAAGGAATATGAGCAAGAATTATTTAAGAATCATGCAAACAGATTGATATTGCGTAAACTGTACTGGGACACAGAAGGGAACAGTGTAGCCAGCTGTTCATTGCCCCAGGAGTTCTTTGCACTTTATAAATCGAATCAATTACCACATGTTAGCGTAACCAAAAACAGAAATATAGAATGGGCAGACCTAGGAGAAAAAGTCACAAGATGGGAGAAACAGACAGAACTAGAACTGTCAGAACAGGGAATACAAATGCAAAAGTTGAATTGGATAACTCAGACCAACCCGGCTATGCACTTGCAGTCTAGCAAGGACAGCTGATTAATACTCCTATTAAAGGAGGAAGAGAATGCCTTACAAAACATACCAGAGACTCTCTGGTCAACAGGGAAATCAGATGTAGGACTCATTCGTACAGTGGGACCAGTTACTATCACGCCAAAGTCAGCATTCAGACCACAAAAAAGACAGTATCCCTTAAGAAAAGATGCAGAGGCAGGGATAAAGCCTATTATAGCAGCCTTACTAAAAGGAGGGATATTAATAGAATCTCCCGATTCACCATGTAACACACCCTTATTTCCAGTTAAAAAGGCCAATGGAGAATGGCATATGGTCCAAGATTTACAAGCTGTAAATGATGCGATAAAACCAAGGGCACCCAAGGTGCTAGACCCACACACCCTGTTGAATGATTTGAAACCTCAACAAAAGTACTTTTCTGTGGTAGACATCAGCAATGCATTATTTTCGTTACCGATACACCCTGATAGCCAGTATTGGTTTGCATTCACATTTCAGGGAAGAAGGTATATATATACACGACTACCACAGGGATATTGTGAAAGTCCAATGATATTCTCACAAGAAATGGCAAGCAACTTGGCGGGATTCACTCCACCAAGAGGCAGTCAGATTTTACTTTATGTTGATGACATCTTGCTGGTGGCCCCCACCCAGCAGGATTGTAGAGAAGATACCATAGCACTTCTATGATTTTTAGGCGCTGAGGGGCATAAGGTAAATAAAAATAAACTGCAGCTTTGGAAAAAAACAGGTCAAATACCTAGGATATGTAATGTTCTGATGAAGACTGGGGTTCCAGTTGAAAGCGCTAAACTTGTGATTTACTCTTGCTTCGTGTCACAATAAATTTCTTTATTTTATCCTTGTGTACGAGTGGTTTGTATCCCTGGAGTCTGACATTCCACTTGGTTACATTGTTGGTGCTCTTTCGTTATTGGATTAGTTGCTCACTTCAGAATGGCAGACTCGGTAGATATCACAACTACTTCATTGTCCAAGGATGAATTTCTCAACTTAAGAGCTGACGTTTCAGCTCTACAACAAGAAGTTCACAGACTATTAAGTCTCGTATCCAGTTTAATTGCTGGTAACGCAACCAAGGATGAACAATGCAAATCTGCACCAAGTTTGGGTGTGGACAAACTCAATGGAACACGTAGTAGTAGTAATATTTCCACCGTACCAGTTAGATTGTTCGCACCAGATGTACAACATACACCGGACCGTGCTTTTCCAGCAGTGCTACGAGGCACAGAGGATGTTCAGAGTGCCAGTTTTAATGGAATTGACCTTCCTACTGAGCAGCAAGGTGAGCACATGGACTGTTTTGGCTCACCATTGAACACAGACAAGCACCTTTTGACGAATGAACAGTTGTGCTTGTCTCCTGCTCAGGATTTCACTTTTGACTTTAGTTTTAGCAAAGTACGTCAGGAAGTTGAACGGACAGGAGCACGTCCCAAGGAATGTCCATTTATCAAAAAATATGGTCACAATAAACAGAAGGGTTGTGCAGGCTCTAAATGTACTGTATTACACAATATTTCTAGTCCTGTCAAGGGACCTAAGACTTGTATACGACGTGACAATGTGGACTTTGAATATAGTATCGCAAATAACAATGAATATAAAAAAGCTGTTACTGAGGACTGTTTGATTGAACAGTTTTTAAGTGACCATGATGATTTTTACGATTTTACTGGTAGAGGGCACACGGACAAATTGAAAGTTACAGAACACAAGTACACTACTTTAAAAGACATGATTTATGATTTTGGTAGAAGACTGGTGTCTTACAAGAACACCAAAATCGACAGCAGTTATTTGGCTAGATGTTTGAAACTCCATATTGTACCGAAGGGCCTGAGATTTTTTAAGTTACCATTAGGTATTGTTTATAAATCAGACACAATGAAAGAATTTAATGATCTCTTTGATAATTTTGGTTTTGCTTTTATTAAAATTCTAATTAAATATCAAGATGAGAAACTCATTAGTTTAGCTAATGAACTAGAAAGTATGAATGATACCATTACTAAACATAAAGATTTCGAACTATGGAAAGAGCTATTTACCAAACAATTTACTTTTGCTGAAAATAAGGCATATACAATTTTTGAAAGGAAAAACAGAAAAATATTGAGGGATGAAGAACTGTATAAATGTAATAGAGCTTATATTTGGCCGTCGAACAAAACTGTTGAACCTACACGGACCTACCAAGGGAGTAGGAAACAATCTAAAAACTCTTTTAGGGAGGAAAATTTTCAGGGGGGCAGATTTTTTCCTGCACAAAACCCCAGCAGACAGTGGCACACACACAGAAGCTAAGTAAAGTTTCCAGTATAGCATATAGGTTACATGTAAATAGTGACGAACATTTATCAGAAGTTTTTCCAGTTGGACATTCCATAGAGTCTCATATAGTTGATATCACAGCATCGGGTTTGATTAACAAAGAGATATCCATCTATACTGATATGTGTGCTAATTCCGAGCAGCGTATTATGACTACATATGATGGTTTTAATGTCTTTAACTATACCGATGTAGATGTAGATACAGATTTTGTGAAGATTATGAGTAAAGGTATGAAATTCATACCTACTCCTGGTATGGATATAGTGGACAATATCAAAGAAATTAAGTTGTTCTGTCGTAGACTCAACCTTGCTATTCAGTTTGACAAAAGTGATAAAAGTGAAGGGAGAGTCATTGGTATACTAGGTACAGACCTTAGGAAGAGAAGCACTTATATCCCCACTTCCAATCCACAAGTCTACAGCTATGAGAAGTTGGTTTGTAAAGACATATATTGGTTACATAACCAATGTAGAAAAGGAAAGAAGAACGGGATGGTAACCAGAGATAATCTTTCTGTTAAGGAAAGGGCTTGTTTGAACAACGTCATATGTAACAAAGAAGTGAGAATCATGAAGCCAGACAAGGGGAGAGGTGTGGTCATTTATTATACCAATGAGTACATTTCTAGAATATATAATCTCCTCCATGGATCTGGCAATTATGAAAACTTATCCATCAACCAGATTAATATTGGGCACAAGAGGATTGATTTGACTATTGAGGAATACCTTATTGACAACAGGATTTCTAATGATACGTATATGTTTTTGAAAACAGACTATCCAGTTTTAGCCAGAATGGTTGGTATTCCCAAGGTTCACAAATCAATAGAAAATCAATAGAAAATCCTCCATTTAGACCCATTGTCTCTGGCTCTAAGTCAAAAACGTTTAATATTGGAAGGTTAATAGATAGATGGTTGAAGCATATTTATAACGTTATTCCACATATTATAAAGGACTCATGGAACTTCTTAGGTAAACTTACCAAGGACAAATGGAATTCGAATTTAATCTTTCTTACTATAGATGTTGTGGACTTGTTTTCCAGCATTCCAAAAGATGTAGGTTTGGAATTTTTTGCCAACAGCCTTAGGAAACACTCAGGATATTGCTGGGACAAGATTTGTTTAATATGTGACATGATGTCACTGGTAATGGACCACAACTACATAGTATTTCAAGGAGAGTACTTCAGACAAACTAAGGGCGTCGCTATGGGAGCATCTTGTGCTCCCATATTTGCGAACCTAGTTATGTTAGAGTGGGAGTCCGAGTATTTATTTAAAAGTGAATATTACTCTGATGTTGTTTTTTATGCTAGATATCTGGATGACATTTTTATATTATGGAAGGCATCCTTGGAAAAATTACAACAATTTATGGAATTTCTCAATGGTACTACGGAGTTTTTGAAATTTACTCATAACTATAGTGTTGATGAAATTCCATATTTGGATATTTTGGTCAGTCATAATGATAAAGGATTTACCTCCAAGGTCTACAGGAAACCAACTTTTTCAAATGACTATATTCATTTTACTAGCAACCACCCACCTTATGTATTTAAAAATGTGGTTAAGGGACAATGTATTAGAGCTGCTAGGATGTCATCTACACAGGAATATATGGAGGCAGAATTAGATACCATATATAATTTGTTCCTTAACCGAGGTTACCCAGTGGATATGTTAAAAGACATTACCCAATATGTATTGAAACAATGGGGTAATAGATACTTGCCATTACTAGGAAACTATGATAATGATTGCTCGACTGGACAGTCCATCGCCAAGGGTAACAACAATGACAAGTATTATGGAAATGATACTTTTGAAAGGGTTTGTGTGTTGACGTACACTCCATATACGTATGCTATTAAGGAGATCTTGCATAGACATTGGGATGTCATTACTACACACAATTTAGGAGTACAAGTAGGTCAATTTCCTAAATGTGTATTTAAGACAGCTCCTAACCTGAAACACATAATGGAAAGGGCAAGTTATCACAACGAAGGACTAGATAGATTCAAAGGTACTTCTAAATGCGGTAGGTGTAACCAGTGTAGATATATTAATGAAGTTAGGAATATACAATTAGATGATATTAATCATTCCACCATTAAGTGTAGGACAGGCAACTGTAACACTAAACAGGTTGTATATGTGGCTACATGCACTCGTTGCACCGCATACTACATTGGTAAAACAGAACGGCAACTAAAAAAACGAATATATGAACATTTATATAAGATACAGAAATGTGACACTAAAAATGCTTTGTATAGACACATCTTAGAGAAAGGGAGCGAGCATGGTTTTCTATTTGCAATCATTGACCAGGTTATTAGTATACCATATGGAGGTAATTGGAAAATGATCTTGGCATATTATGAAAGTAAATGGCAGATGTACACAGATGCCACTAGACCGCCTGGTCTCAATGATTTTATTAGTATTAAGCCTTTTTTAGCTCTTTCATCATAAACATTGTATCTCTCGATATATACATTAATACATTAACATAGAGGATTTATTATTGGCAATTTTAGTATAGCATTGGATTCATTATTATGATATCATCAGGTTTTATTTTATTTAAAAATATTTATAAAATACATCCCTTTAGACACACCTTCTAGATTTATTATGTATATAGTGTATATTGCAGTATGTGTTATACAATACCATTTGTATTTATAGAGGTTGGTGTACTTGTACATATGTTCTTTAACGTACACGATAAGATTTTTATCCATTAATAATGATTTTTATTCATTAATAATGATTTTTTAATGTTTGGTATACTATTTATATATACAAAATGCATATTTGTTCATATCGTTATTCTTAGGTACTTGTGTTATGGTATTATGGTTGGTATATTTAGGTAATTGCACCTTTAAGGTTTTTGGCGTTTTTTTTAAACAATTAAGAGTTGTGTATAGTATATAATACAGGTTTCGTCACACTGATTTGTTCTGATGAAGACTGGGGTTCCAGTTGAAAGCGCTAAACTTGTGATTTACTCTTGCTTCGTGTCACAATAAATTTCTTTATTTTATCCTTGTGTACGAGAGGCTTGTATCCCTGGAGTCTGACATTCCACTTGGTTACATTGTTGGTGCTCTTTCGTTATTGGATTAATATCCAAGGAAGGTAGAACATTAGATGAGGACAGAAAAATAGCAATTTTGCAAGCACCAAAACCCACTACCAAGAAGGAAATGATGTCCTTCCTGGGTACAACTAATTTTTGCCGGAGCTGGATTCCAAACTATGACTTGGAATCTGCACCTCTGACTGACCTTATATATAAGAAGCCTATGGCAGCGCAGGATTTGTTACAATGGACACCAGAGGCAGAATCTGCCTTCTGTAAACTAAAGCAGTTAGTAGCGTCCTCATTAGTTCTGGGATTGCCAAACTACCATAAACGTTTTTTCCAAACTGTAGATTGTAAGCAGGGTTACATGACATCAGTGTTAACACAACAGCATGTGGATAAGCAACGCCCCATTGCTTACTACTCATCACAACTAGACCCAGTGGCACAGTCCTTACCCCACTGTATACAAGCAGTAGTTGCAGCTGCAATGGCAGTACAGGCTTCAGCCTCAGTAATCTTGTTCCACCCTCTCACTTTGAGTGTACCTCATGCAGTCGCAATTATTTTACTACAAGAAAAGGTGGCATATCTTTCCCCTGCTAGGCAGCTTTCCTGTATGACTATATTGTTGAGTCAGCCTCATATGACAATTGAACGATGCACGACTTTAAACCCTTCTACCCTGCTCCCAACCCCTGCAGATGGCACACCGTACCACTGCCTGCAGGTAATTGAGCAAAAGACACTACCTAGAAAAGATCTCACAGATGTCCCCTTGGATGATGCCGAGGTGACATACTACGTGGATGGCTCATGCAAAAGGGGTCCTGCAGGACAGAACCTAGTGGGATATGCAGTAGTCTCTGATACTGGGATTATAGAAGCAAAACCTTTACCACACAACTTATCTGCACAGGCAGCAGAGTTGATTGCTCTGACATGGGCATGTACCTTAGCAAAGGGTAAATGTGTAAACATTTTTACTGATAGCCAGTACACTTTTTCTACTGTACATGTTTTTGTGCAACAGTGGAAAAAACAGGGAATGATAACATCTACTGGCAAACCTATAAATCATGCGCAGTTTATTTTAGATCTTTTAGAATCTATTCAGTTACCTCAGAAAGTAGCTATTTGTAAATGCACAGCTCACACCAAGCAACAAGATAGGATTTCAAAAGGTAATGCGAGAGCTGATACAGCTGCAAAACAAGCAGCCACAGAAGTATTTCTTTTAAATGAGGAATTACAACCCTCTGAAACTTTAGATTTAGATATGTTAAAAACAATGCAGACACTCACTATGCAAGCTGAAAAACAACAATGGATAAAATGAGGAGCAATCCTCGAAAAGGGGCTGTACATCTCTAGAGAGGGAAAACCGATACTACCCTCTAATTTGTTTCGCTATGCAGCTTAGTTGAGCCATGGGCAGTGCCATGTCTCAACAGGGGGGATGGTACAGCTGGTGAACCAGGTGTTCACAACGTACGGATTTACAAACTACTCTAAAAAATTTTGTTTGATGTGTCAGATTTGTAACAAACATCATGCACAGGGGGCGATAAAGCTCAAGCAAGGGAGTTTCTCTACACCACCATATCCGTTTCACACTATTTGTATGGATTTCATAGAATTGAACAAATGTGAAAATAAGAAGTATTGTCTTGTCATTGTAGATATGTTTTCCAGATGGGTGGAAGCCTTTCCAACCAAAAATCCAGATGCAGCTACGGTGGCAAAAGTACTTGTCAAGGAAATCATTCCTAGGTTTGGTATTCCGGAAAGAATCTACAGTGACAATGGTGCACACTTTGTAAATCAAACCATACAGCAGTTGAGTAAGCATTTTGGTATTTCTTTAAAAAATCATTGTGCATGCTATCCACAATCTGCAGGGCTAGTTGAAATGCATAATGGTATACTAAAAAACAAATTGAGAAAATTAATAGCTGAGACAGGGAAAAATTGGTTATACTGTTTAGCCCTGGCACTGTTGAGCATGAGAACTGTCCCTACAGTAAAAGGATTGAATCCTTTTGAAAAATTATTTGGAAGGGCTTATTATACACCCCAGTGGAAACTTCTCATGTCATCAGACCAGGAAGCTGATTTCACACTAGCTGAATATATGAAAAAGTTGTTGAGTTCTAAACATCTGTTGCAGTCAAATTCTGTTTCAGATAGAAAACAAAACGAAACATCAGAAGTGGCAGTGATGCCAGGAGACTGGGTGTGGATCAAAAATATCAAGTGGAAGAATTGGGCATCACCAAGGTGGGAAGGTCTCTACCAGGTGCTTCTTTCAACACCCACTGCAGTCAAGATAGCAGAACGAGCTTCGTGGATACACCTGATGCACTGCAAGCTGGTTAAGAACTTTGAGTTGAACAAAAATCTTACCTCTCCATCGGGGCCCTCAGCACAAAGTCTGGCTACAAAGGGGGGTCAGATCAATAGGATTGATCCGTCTCAACCCCAGTGAAGAAACCATCAGTGCTGAAGGTCCTATTAGGGCAGAGAGTAAGAACACGTGTCCGAAATAAAGATGACGGAATCCAGTAAGATCCAAATACACCTACTTGGAAGAGTCGGAGAAAACAGAAATGCAGAACAACCTTTTCCTCAAAAGTATTGCATAATCATCTTGTTGACTGTACTAGTGACAATAATCTTTTTGTTGTGGCCATTCCTTTTCTCAGCCACACAGACTGAACTGAACAAGCGTGCAGAGTGGCATGCAGAGTGGCACCCGAACTTTAACACTTACCAGGCAATCAAATATGTGTATGTTGAGACCTTCAATGTTTTGAATTGCTGGATTTGCACAGCTTTGCCAACAGCATATGGGGGGTTACTGTTAACTTCAGTTCCCCTAGGAGCCAACAAGACCTGGGAAAACTTAATTTATGATACATCAGATGTCACATCACAAGATAAAGTAGCATTGCACTTGTCTGTTTGACAGAAGGGAACTGTGTGTTTTTACAAGAATGATACAGTTCAGGTGGATTGGAGGAATTGCAATGTGACTGTTCCCTATGGATGCTACACTAAACCTGATAACATCGGATCCTATTGCAACACGAGCTATGATTCATTTGTTGAACTGATGCATAGGACAATTGGTGAAGTAAAACATAATGCTGACCTCTATAGACAACTGTCTATAATCGACAAAAAAAATGTTTCATGCAGAGCCAGGGCATAGTAAAGTTACTACTAAAGTAGAAGATTGTTACTTTGTATGCAGTAGAAAAGCATATAAATAGTTACCTGAGAATTGGTCCGGCACTTGTTTTTTTGGGGTACCTGGTTCCAGCCATACGACACACAGCAGTTTTACCTCAAGGGAAAATTCGGAATGTTCGAGAAATCAAGAAGCCTGTCAATCCAGTGGGGCAAATCAATGCACGCTGGAAAAACCATCATGCTGTGGGCTTAGGGAAAAATGGACTGTCACACATGGACTTGAGTGATACTGTTGTATCGTGGGCAGGTGTACAGCCAGCATATGGAGCAACAAAATCAATCTGGGAACTGAGAAAATTATATAAGCTTCTCGAAATAATGAGCAATGCAACCTTTTCTGCCCTAGAACTGGTGACTGATGAACTGACTGCCATGAGAACAGTGGTGCTTCAAAATCGCATGGCTCTTGACTTCACCCTAGTGGCGAGAGGAGGTACATGCGCTTTAATCCAGGAGGAGTGCTGTTCGTATATTCCTGACCACAAACACGAGATAGACAACCACCTTGAGGTAATTCAGCAGGTGTCAGCCATGACCAAACCAGGACCAAATCCATTGACGGACTTTTTCCAGAAATTTTTTTTGGGGGGGACAGTATCCTGATGAACATTCTGATTGCCATTTGTGTAGGAATAATCCTACTGGTGGTATGTGTGTGCTGCTGCATCCCCTGCATAAAAAGACTGATTAAAAACTTTATAGACATTTCAGTTTCAGAAACCTTATACCAAGGTGCTGAACTTGAAGAATTGCTAAAAAACTGAAAATGCTTTCATGAGCTCAAACTGAATGACTCTCTTAACTGCAAATCCTGAGTAGGAAGAGGTTAGGGAAAGAAAAAAACTGTTTATGCTTATCTTGAAAGTAGAATAAAAGTATTAAAAGGGGGGAAATGTTAGTAAAATATATAATAATAATATGCATGCTTAGTGCATTCAAGGTTTAAAAGGGTTAATACATTTATTCTGTTCACACTGCATGAATCTGCACAGCTATTAGAAACTTAACAAGAGACATTTCATTTCTGCTAATGTCAGGAAACTTAACAAAGAGATATTCATTTCTGCTTATGCCATGAGAAAGTATGCAGCTGCTAGAAGCTTTCATAAAGAAAACAATAGATGCTTGAAAGTATAAACCATAGTCAGCATTACTTGTACTAAAGCTAGAAATGTACCTTGAATCTAGACAAAATGTAACACATGTATTAGAACTGTACAATTGAAGAATTGAAAAGTTAAGGTGGGCTAAAATAAGCCCAAGACCAGGTTGTTTTTCTCAAAATGTTTTGCAAGCTAGCAAATAATCTAACCTAGTCAGCAATAAGTCTAGTAACATTTTCTGTAGAACATGCAGAAAGCTGTGTCTAACTACGTCAGCAATAGAATAGTAACATTTTCTGTGTGACATGAAGAGAATTGTATAAGAATGACATACTGATCACCAAAGAGCTAGACAAATCCTGTACCTACATGCTTTGTCTCCTTGCTGCAAGTAATAAAGGGTGCCTTGCTTGAACCTAACGTGCATTGGTCTTTGAAGTTTTTTCCTTTCACAGTTTTGTAAAAAAAAAAAAAATTAAAACACTTGCATACCTTCTTGCTCAGTGTGATATACTCATGGTAGAAGGCCTGTACAGTGAAAAGCACAATAATGTAAAACTGTTGCATTGGGGATTGTGCAAACACTACAATACAGAAGTAGCTGAGAAGTATTGGAAACATGAACCACAAAGCACTTTAGAGAATGATGAACTGTGCATCACATGAATCACCCATTACCAACAATTCAAAAAATAGATGTGAGAAAAACAGATAAAGTAGTCCACGAAAAAGAAAAGAGTAGGACTGATCTCTGAAATTGCTACACCTAGCAATTATAGTGTCTTGTGTACAGACAGAGAGAAAGACAAAATCATGAAATATCAAGATTTGCAGGCAGAAATGAGATCGATGTGGAAAAGAGATGCCCAAACAGTTCTAACAGTAGAATGAGCAATGGGTCTCATAATAAAGATTTTAAAGTCTTATTTAGACATGCTTCCAGTACGTGTAACTCAATAGGATTTGCAGGAGTCAGTACTGGGCAAATTGTGAGTCCTATGCAGAGCACTTTTAGCTAACATCAAGGATGTAAACCATGTTAATGTCATGACCTTTAGTCATATCCTGACTTGGGAATGGGGTCCTTCCCAATTATGGTATTAGGAACCCCAAAGACTTGGAGAAAATCAGCCAAGGTGTTATGGAAAATACATTGTCTTATGATTATTCTTCACAAAATGGATATTAACTTGCAGTTTCTTCACAAATTAGTCAAATAAAATGTTTATAATATGTTTATGTTAAAAACATAATATAATATAGATGCATGATTATGAAAAATATAGTTTCACATAAGTTGTAGCTTTATATTTCAAGTGCCTTACAACTGCATTCTCTTTATTAGCAAATTATGAGTGTACTGACAGATTATTGAAGGCAAAGTAAGCGCTGAAGAAGTTAAGGGATATTATTATATTTAAGAGGCTGGTTTCAGAATGTTAATGGAGGAAAGAAAGAAAAACAATGTGTCAGGAATCTTTTGTAAGTTCTGGCCTTCTCTGGCTGGGGGATGATTTGTTGCAAGGATGTCTGTAAAGATAGTGGGTACTGGTGCTGAATGTAACAAGGTTAAAGGATAAGAGTCTTAGGTAAGATGGTCTATGTTTTAAAAAGGTGTATTGTCAAGTGTTCACACGAAGGTCTAAGCAAGGATCATGACAGCATATAATATTTTAAAATACATTAATTTGTTAAAAGCTATGTAATATCAGAGTTCTGCATGCATAAAATTGATAGGAAGTACAAAATAATGCAGTTTTCTTTACTCTGAGAGACTGATTTGAAATCTTGTGAAGGTAGTCCCCCAATGCTGTTTATGGAATAAACCAGTACTTTGCACATCCTGAAGCATGATACTTGATTCAAGATTATAAGGTAAACCTCTTTGTTATTTATTTATTGTGTATTTTATCATTTGGTGCCTTGCTCAGGATCTGAACTTTGGTATTACTGCAGGGCAGTGTGGGATAAATTACAAGGGCCCAACATAGTAAGTTCTTCTGTGAATTCTACACTGTTTTGTATGGAATAGTCAGAGATTCGGTTTGTAAAAAAAAAAAAAAAACTAAAACACTTGCATACCTTCTTGCTGGGTGTGATATACTCATGGTATTAACTATTCAGGCTGTGCAAACTGCTGCTAGACTAAATAGGGAAAATGGATTTATGGAAAATGTTTTTTTTTTCTTTTAGATAATTGTAGTTAAAAAAAAGTGGAATGAGTGAATAACAGTTTTGTTGAATGATTGAGTTTGCTTATTAGGTGTATGTAAAGTAATAGTGGGAGGACCCCAGGGAAATTTGCTTGTTAGGTGCATGTAATAGTGGGAGGACCCTGCAGAAATTTGCTTGCTAGGTACATGTAATAGTGTGAGGACCCCACAGAAATGTGCTTGTTAGGTACATGTAATAGTGGGATGATCCCACAGAAAATAAGACAAACCCCAGGATTCAGTAAAATCCATGTAGGCTATGTGTAGAGCCTACATGGAATATACCCATGTACACGGCCATGGTTCCCCCTCAGCAGTGCGCCATACATATTAATCATGGCATACTGCTGAGGGAGAGCATAGAATCAGGGAATTGAATCTGTGTAGACAGAAGTGTAGAGGCTATCCCATGGTTGTGGATTGTCCAGGGAATTCCCGAACAGATGTTATGTACAGGGTAAGACTCCCTGTAATATACCCTGTTACTGTTGAAATGTGCTGTGAATTAACATTTTGTGTTTTAATTTTATAATTTTTTTTATTTTTTAATGTCCGTTTGTGTGGTGTGCCGTAGAACTTAGATATATACAGCTAGCACCTGCTAGACATCTAAAAATAGAAAATGGATGCAATTACTTATTTTATTTATATATATATATATATATATATATATATATATATATATTGTCCGTTTGCTCTGCACAGAGCACAGCAGAGCTGAGCTGTGCCTACGCAAACACTATTGACACCTGCCAGACATCTAAAAATAGAAACCAGATATAATTAATTATTTATGTCTGGTTATGTTTAACCCCGTTTGCGCGGTGCGGTGCTTAGTAATGCTAACAGGTAGCTTAGTAGTATATGTGAAGGTATACTAGTTTACAAACTATCCAAGTAGCTAAATGGGTAGAATTATGGCCTAAAGCTTAGTAGGTTCTGGTTCGAGTCCCTAGCACACATACCATTTTTTTAATGTAATTTAATTTTGTGCTAAGCACTGCTTAAATATAGTTAATGGCTACTACTGTTTGCATGTTGCCAAGCTTCACTAAAATCATGGTTGTGTGAGTTTCTATGATGCTCAGCTCTGCCAAACAGGTTTGCATGGTGCTTGAGAGGTATGTACGTGCTACATCTATAAAGAAATTGTAGTTACTGTAGTCACAACTGACACTGCACACCTAAAGAACTATGTATTAGCAGTCTTTTTAGGGATATCATCTGCAATGTCAGTAATTGTATATTTTTTCTCTCTCTCCCTATCCCTTATCTTTTTTAATTTATTATTTCTATTTATTATTATGATTTAATATTAATATATATATTGTTAAACTGTTTGGTTGGTCTTATGGGTTATTTCATACTGGCTTGCTGTTAACATACTTACTGTTATGTTATTTAATGTTGTGTTCCACATAATATTCCTTAATATGTATTTGGATTAATCAATATTATTTTCCATTATGTTAATACTAACATTGGTTTGGTTACTACTAATCTTAACTTATTGTTATAACTAATTTACTACAGTGTGTCAAGGTAGGCTGGTTCCAGGTGATCCACCTACCTTGCCTCCTCCGGCTGTAATACCAGGCTCCAGCATGTGTGGGACCAAGACCAGTGGTGCCCCCTCTGCTGCCCCTGCACTACGTGTAGTTCTGCAGAATGGAACAGGCTGGGCCCCTCTCTCTGGGAATGGAGATAGAGGAGAAGTTGTCACCCATGACAAACTGCCAGTTTTGGTGTGCAGGATTCTGTACCATGGGTTTGGACAATGCCTGTGCCAGATGGAGAGCATGCTTGCCACCCTTGTGGGGCAGGCTTGTCCCGGAGCCCAGCCTGTACTACTACCCCCCCGGGGCAGTGATGAAGCAGTGCTGACAGTACCATAGAAGGGGACATGAGTCATGCTGCTACCTTGTGGAGGCACATGGGACTGAGATTCCACAACACCCTCCCCATCCAAGGTGTTCAACTCTTCTTGTGTCACACACCACCCCTGTCTGCTGTCTTGTCTGTTTGCAAAAGCTTCCTCACCTACCCAACTTATTTTCCCACATGTACCTATGTCCCTTCCCCAACATTCTACTCTGACCTTAAAAAAAATAAATAAATGGGCACCTGTTCAAAAAATATATATCGTCCCATACATAGCACTCCGTTTTATACATATGTCCACTGGACACATGTAATTTGGTCCAACTGGGTTAAAAAGGCAGTTATGTTGTATTCACCCCTCTCTTTGTGGGTAAGATTCCAAAGTCCTGTACAAATTCTGTCAAATTGACAGTTGTTGCTGAACAAGAAATGGAGAGCTATGGTTCATTCCTACACCCTTCCTGCACATACCTACCTGCCTTTCACTATGTTTTCCCCATGTTTGCACCCCATTTCACCACTTTCCTATCTCCCCATATTTATTTTCTTTTAAGATTGTTTGCACCACGCTGCCCAACACAGTCATGCAGCATTGCTAAGCTCAACTAAATGGAGCTATAATAATATATGTGTTTTAAATGATAATAATAAACATATACAAAATAAATACCTGTCCCCTAATTCGAACCCAAGACCATCCCACCTGCAGACCACTGCATTAACCTGCCATGCCACACAGCTGTTAATTAAAACAGGTGGTTTATGCAAAACATAGCAATTGCAAGTTACAGTTATTAAGTTTGTTTTAGGGGAGCTGTGCATCATGCAAACATACTTAAAAAGTAATGGAAAAAATGGGAGTGTACCTTGCAGTCTGGTGCAAGAGTACACCACTAGAAACCAAACACAGAATAATAGATGTAAGTGAGGTCTCTAATAGTAGGTAAATGTGGATGTTTAGCACCAACATTTAGAAATACATCCGCTAAAACATTGGGCAGGATTCACGAAGGCTTGCACAGAGTGTAAGAGACGTGTAACACTCCATGCAAGCCTCGGGATCCAGGAACAGCCCTAAACTCCGTGAAAGAGACCAACTAAAACGTCTCTTACACAGACTGGGCGTGGACATGCTAAATACCTCACTTGCAGCTGAAAGGTATGCAAATGAGGTATATTAGCGATCCATGAAGCAGAAACCAGTCCGTGTAAGAGACGTTTTAGCTGCAGAAATGTACTCAGTTGACAACTGAGTACGTTTCTGCAAATTCACAATGGAGCCATGTCACCTCCAAATAAAGGGTGCATATGTGTCAGGCAACATGCCAATGGCCAAATATGTGGCCATTG
This sequence comes from Protopterus annectens, assembly GCF_019279795.1. Classification (NCBI taxonomy): domain Eukaryota; kingdom Metazoa; phylum Chordata; order Ceratodontiformes; family Protopteridae; genus Protopterus; species Protopterus annectens. The sequence goes on from NC_056725.1 coordinate 166,732,266, forward strand.
GCAAGGTAACCCCATGCAAAAATAATAAAGATCGCCGATGTTTAAACCCAGCGCAGCCCCGCGCAAACGGGCTGCGCTGTATAAAAACATAAAAAAGAAGGTTATAAACCCACAAATGTGGGTTTCATGCAATACATGGAATGACAATGCAGGGACCAGCAGACCAAAAACAACATGGCCACCGTGTAGTGGTTGCTAAGGGGGAAAGCTGAATCTAAGACATGTAACTAAGCATTAGTAGGCAATCTCATGTAAATGAGGGTTAGGATACTGAATCTCACAGTCACATAGCAAATGAGCACAGTCTGAGTAGTGTAAGAGATACATAAGGGGGAGGAATAGAGTAGGAGATAGGTGACATCACAGGGGGGAATGGTAGAAGGAAATGCAGTTCATTGGAGGTCAGTGTAACATGACAGATGACAGACACAGATCATGGAAAGAGGTGTGCCACTAGATAAGTCAGGGAAAGTCAAGAAATGGAAGGTGTACACTGTTACTTACACCAACGTTTCTTGCTGGGCGTGCATGCGTACGTGTGCATGCCATGAAGCGCGAGTAGGGCAGTGTGCGCATGTGTAAGGCAGACTGAGCATGTGGGAGCGTGTTGGGAGATGTTTAACACTGTTTGCGCTGGTGTGCGTGCATGTAGGGCAGGCTGAGCATGTTGAAGGCTGTTGGCAGATGTGTAACAGTGTTTGTGCGGGTGTGCGCGCATTTTAACCCGAATAAGTAGATTCTGAACCTTGTAAGCATGTGTGCATGCATGTAAGCCACTGTGAGCGTGTTTCTGCTGGTATGCACGTTGCTCCCCCCTGAGGAAACAGAAAGGAAAAAGGAAGCAACAGAATTAATAGGAAGCTAGCAGGGATAACTGCTGAAGCTAGCAGGTGAAAACAATTAGAAGCAGGCAATTACACAGGCAGAATAGTAGCCCAGCCCAGCACTTAAAACTCTGCAAACAGTAGTGCAGGATGTTTCTCTTAAGAGACAGTGCAAGACAGGAGTAAGCTAATAGAAGTGAGAACTGAAAAAGCTTCACTCAGAGCAGAAATGTTAGGGGCTGCCATAGCTGTCATAATGAGACATAGGCGACTTGCTGAGGGTGGTGACAATGCAGATGGTGCCAGACAACCCACAGTGAGGAGACGGAGAAGAGTGCACAGGCCCAGGGTCACCTACCATGGGTTACATGAGCTGGAGATAGTAGAGCGCTATAGAGTGGACAGAGAGCTCCTGCAGCAAATTGTTGAGCTGTGCAGGCCACGCTTCACACACAGAACCAACAGAGGGGAACCCATCCCAGTAGAAACCAAGGTATGTGTTGGCCTAAGAATACTAGCAACAAGTACCTTCCAGACACCAACTGGCGATATGATGGGGATATCGCAGGCATCAGCCTCCAGGGTACTGCACCAGTTCCTGGATGCCATGTCACCACGTCGGTGATCATGTATATTTCCCCAATGCCCGTGAGGTATTGGCCAGCAATATGCGTCTCTTCCAGCAAATAGCGGAATACACTGAGGTAGTGGGTGCAATAGACTGCACGCACATATGCATCAAAGCACCAGCTGGTGAGCAGGGTAGGGCCTACATTAACCGCAAGGGCTTCCCCGCCATCAACTGCCAGGTCGTATGTGATGCCCAGGGCATAATAATGAATGTGTGTGCTGGCTGCCCTGGGAGTTACCATGATTCCCACATCTGGCATTTGACGCAGCTGTACCAGACATTTGCCAATGGGGACATCCCACACGGACACCTAGTGGGGGATGCAGGTTATGCACTGGAGCTGTGGCTGATGACACCCATCAGAAACGCACACACACCTGAACAGGAACGCCATAATGAGGCACATGCACAAACACGTAAAGTAATAGAGCGTGTGTTTGGGCTGCTCAAGTCATGGTTCCAGTGTCTGGACACATCTGGTGGAGCCTTGCAGTACACACCAACTACATGTACCCAAATTGTCATGGTATGTGCTATGCTACATAATATGATCTTGCGAAAACAGCTGCAGCAGGACCAGCATAGGGCTGGGCCAAACAGCCCCCCACCATTGCCAAGGCCATCACAGACAGAGCGTGACTCGGAGGAGGAACAACCTGAGCCTGCCCCAGTAGGCAGAAGGAGGCATGCCCAGTATGCCCTGGCCTTGGCAAAGAGGCAACGCATAGCACATACACTGGCTCAGTAGGAACCCTGGGAATGATACCCCCTCTGACTCACTCAAATAATAACATGGATGCCTAAAATGACATGACCTGCTCACAAACATGTACAGGGAAGTGTAGTATGTGCATCCGACAGAGGCAGCCCCGCAGCACCACCTGAGGCATAAATGCCATGTGTTAAGTAATGTAACACCATGTACTATATGCACACCTGAGCACCCTGACTAACATCCACCCTCACCAAGCATGAAGCCATAAAATGACGATGGGATGATCAAGTGCAATAACTGGCTGAAGTAATGCAGTTAGTCAAAGGGGAGCCAATGTATTTCAGGCTGGGAAGACATGCGGAGCATGACATGATGCACCACCTGCTAGGGGTGGCATGCACCTATCATTCCATGCCCCGTGGATACTAGCAAAGGCTGTCAGTACCCACAGCATGCCCTGAATAGGTAAGTCTCAAAACACAAACCCACCTTCATAGGTACCACAAGGGATAGGAACCTAGATGTAATGCTACCCAATGCCAGAAGTCTAAACAGCAAGATGTGTGCAGTGTAAACGCACACAGTATGGAGAATGTAGATACCAGTCCTGTAACAGAGAACTGGGTCAAGGCTCACATCAGCACCCTAACACTACCAGGTCACACCTCATACTGTGCTGTACAGCTGCAAAACATGGAACAAGCTACAAAAGGAGGGTGACTAGCAATAAATGTCAAGGATAACCACACCCCATGTTGGTACCACAACAAGAAGCAGCATGGATTAGCCATGGCCAAATACCAATGGCTAAAACCACCTCCCAGTATATAGCCTGCTGCAGACTACTGTCCTAATACCAGGAACTGCACCTGGCCTATGTTGGAATACATGAATATATCAAGCCCCCCAAACCACATTATATTGCTTGACTGAAAATACCCACACATACACTGGGAGCATTATACTAGCACCATCACAGTAGGAGAAAAGTTCCCAGAATCCAGAAACCAAAATGCCCAGGAACAACGTACCACTCCCACAAGAGGGGTAAGCATACTGGATGTGATAATCAGCAACATGTGTACTGGATGGCAAGATGAGAAGTGTATCCCTCACTGGTAAGACCAGACCATAGAGTAATCACACTGGATATACACATCCCGACCCCAGTCCCTGGCCAGAATACCACAGTGAAAAACATGTGTAAAGCATAGGTTGCAGCCCTCCAAACTGATGTTGAATCCACGAAAGGCCCTGTGCAAGTGCAGAATATGGGACACACACCGCAGAACATGTTATACAGGCATTCCATGAACACAGCCAGGAATGCTTGGAATATGCAATCACAAATAACAACAACACACAATGCCATACACGCAGGCATCTGGCATGCTGGACTCCAGCCATTACCAAACCATGCAAGAGAATGAGGAAGCTACCACATGATAGAGCAAACATAAAAAGGGAAGTAATCACTGACCGGTAGTATGGTAATAACATATGTCCACACATACAATCCACTAAGTCCAGCCACAACAAGTAGAATCTGTGAATCCAGAGGCAATGTGACACCTGTCCCAAGTACACAGACAACCACAACACCCCCCAATAAATACAAATATATGTGATAGATGCAACCATGTATCCAAACCAGAGGTTGAGCTCCACCAACTCAGTACTGTCAAAACTAGTCAGGAGGAGAAGGTAACCACATACACCACAAACCCAGTCCCACATAGACCTACCACAACTGTAAACCAAACACATAAACACAGAAAAATATTCCCAGAGGCCCTAATTACAAACACACCACACCAACAGAAGCCTCCAAAGCAGATCACAAGCAACCACAACCTCCAAACATAGCACATGCAACGAATAGTACACAAAGCTGGTGTGCCAAACAGTCACAGGCCAGAAGGAGAAACAACATGCCTGATACACTTGTAATAGGTGTCTGTATAGGCAGACACACTGCTGTCCCACTCACCAGACTGAACAAGGGAAAGGGTAGAGTAAGCTGCCTGTAGGTTGCCACAAAATGCTACATAACACAAGTATGCAGGTCACCCCAAAGCAAGCAGAAATATGATGCACTCAATGTCCATGCTGGTGTGAATGACCTGAGATGTACCTCCCTGGTCTACATGAAAAGAGACATGGATGATCCCTCTGAGTATGTACCCCAGGCCGGTATGACACTGGCTGTGTGCAGCATCCAACCCTCACCAAGAATGATGCCACAGTACAAACACGGAATGATCATGTTTAACAGCTGGCACAGTTACAGCTGTCAGTCCAAGAGGGTCTAATGTCTGTCTGCTTGAGACGTCAAGCATGACAAGCCATGCTGCTGTTCCAGGGATGGCTTGCACCTGTTACCCCGTGCGTCTGAATACTGGATAAGGCCTTTGCCACCTCCATAGAGCCGTATGTAGGCAAGGCCAAAAAGACTACCCACCACCCTAGAAAACATAAGTGGTAGGAAACATAAGGGTAATGCTGACCAATGCCAGATGTGTAAACTGCAATATGCATGCCCCTGAGGCACTTCCCATTATGGAGAACATCGATGTCTGTGCAGTGACAGAAGCCTGCTGCAAGCCTAGTGATAGCACACCAGCACTACTAGGTTATACCACATATCATGTGTTATGGCCCCAACACCTGGACCAAAACATCAAAGGAGGGGGAGTATCCATATGCAGCACAGACACCCATATGGCCAGGTAACTGACAATGCACAAAGCAGCGGAGACCACCCATGTGCACCTAAGTGTAGTCCAAACTGCTGTACAGTCTGTAGCATGCGACAGACCACACTCTCACACACAAGAACTCCACCCAGACATCCTGAAGACACTGGACAGTATGAATGTCCCACCAAATACCAGACAAGGTACACAAATTACCACATAGGTGGCAAACCATTATGTATGCAAGGAGTAAGCAGGGACCTAGGGACACAAGTCGACAGTAATCTGTCATGTGACACTCACAATGCCAATGTGGCTAGGAAGATTGTCGATATTGGATACCGTATCATGAAAGGATTCACATCTACATCAACAGAGATCACTGTGCCGCTGTACTGTTCCCTTATCAGACCCATAATCTAGTACAATGACTCATATGGGATGTACCGTAAGTGACACCTGCAGCGGTTCGGAAGACCTCATAGTTACCCCACCAAGAGGATAAAGGGTGTGAAATATATGTCATATGCTGCCTGGCTGTAGACACCCCAGCTGAATGCAGTCATAGACTGCCTACACAGAGGCATTGTATGTCTGTTGTACAAGGCCATGTCCAACACAGGAGTAATGGACATGCTCCACCACAGGAAATCAAAGCCATTGGAACTGTGAGAGTGACAGATGTCAGCCTCAACACATAATGAAATAAGATGTGCTGGAGGGACAGATACATAACCCAGAGGCTCCCCACACCCAGAAACAGGATCCCAATCCATGTTAGGCAGAGCCCCTCACTGACACCCCTCAACAGGAATATTGCCAAGTGGATGGATGATCGTACATGTATACTGGCGGTCTTCACTGTGTCACGACCAGACAGAGGCACAGTAAAGAAATTCATAAATGGCCATAATAGAAACATAGCAAGGGGTGGCGAAAGACGCACACACTCTGGCTAGGCTTACTAATGCCCTAGGGTGGATAGCCTAGTATGAACCCATGAACATATGAAGATACAAAATGTACAGGACAGTAAGGATAATCATAAGGCTTACCTAACTGATGGTAGGAACCATGTTGGGCATCCACAGATATGCTCCGAATCACACAGATATTACAAACAACATACCAAACACACACACATATTGCTAACATACAACCTGACAGGTGCAGTGCAAACACCCCCCCCCCCGAGTGCAAAATATCTATCCCAGCAGACTGCTGGTCCCCTGACATTGCAGATGCTGAGGTAACAGCCATCATCTGCAAAGCAAAACACACAGCAGCAAAGGTATGTGATGGTGTCCTGGGCTGAGGCCAACATGGACTCCAAGAATAATGGAATGCCAAATTACACTACTGCCCAATGTCAGCCTTACCACAGGATATGTACCCAAAGAGCAGTGTACAACAACAGTGGTCCTTCACAACAAAGATGTTGTCTGAATGGATAATGCAAACTACCACCCCAGGATCCTGACAAGCTTGGTCTGCACAGCTATGGAAAGGATCAGTATGTACCGCAGACAGAAGGCTATTGTGGACCTACTGATACTGGACCCTACACAGTGTGGCTGCCGTAACTGCAGATCCTGCCCCTAAACATGTTTGACCCATTTGAAGCAGTCATTAAGGTCATTGATGAGGGCAATGTGGTCCACACAGCGTAGCTAGACCGTGCACATGCTTCTAGACAATACCGTACAAGTTCAGTATGGATATGTTCACCAGCTTAAATATGTACCCCTATGTCAGTAGAGGGGTTGCAAACCAGACCAAGGACAGAAATGACATGGTCAGACATGCCGCATCCATGTCAGACTACAAAGCGGATATGAGTGGCATCCCACAAGGCCTGGTCCTGGCCCCCCCCATTCTGTATATATGTCCCATAGGTATAGGCCAACATGGAAGGACTGTGACTGAACATGTATGCAGAGGAGTACAAACAGCCCACCATATCCGACCCCCAGCTGACACAAGCAACCCACAAAAGGGTCACCTACAAACAGACAACTGGAGCCATAGCCATGTCAGCAAGCTAATTGCAGAACTGTATATAGACAACCACCGTGGATATACAGTAAGTGCCCACAAATTACCACACAGGTGTTAACCCATGACGTACCTAACATGTAATGTAAGACCTGGGTACAAAAGGTGATAGATATCCTGCACTGGACAAACATGTGGATGTAGTGTTCACAGAAACATATACTATATACCCACCCAAACATGAAGGTTGGCAGATGCAGATAAGGGGATGTCACTGTGGCTCTGCAGTCATCCTCCATCAGCGTCACAATTGACTACAATAGCCCCTGTGGGATATACCTCAGCAGACACCTCCATCAACTGTAAAGTCCACAACAGTACCCCACCAGGAGTAGCAAAGAGCATGAACAGATGCCATGTGTTGCCTGAGTAAACTAACTGCAGCCCCACACACTGCCATACTGCCCAGCTACAGGCAAGCTGTGCCTGATGTATGAAGCCATGTCCAACCTGGAATCAATGAACATGCTGCACCTTGTACAATCTGAATGGCAGTGAGCTATGCACATGAGAGACCTGAACCCCAGCACTGACATACATAGGACAAGCTGTACAGAATGATCCATAATACAGAAGGCACCCCCACTCTTCAGTAACCTCCTGGTACAGGTCAGCCAGATAGTCACTTATCGACACCCCTCAAGAGGAATCCTGATGAGTGGATGGGAGATGGTAGGCTAACCCTGGGTATCACTGTTATGTCAGAGGTAGACGGAGGCACAGTATACTAACCATGACATATGTCATGGCAAACTCCAGTTACAATGTGTGTCGAAGGACAAACACACCCTGTGACTAGCATCAGAAATGGCCTAGAGAACATCGCTAGTGTTTGCCAATGTCCACCCATGTTGTGGAATACACTACCAATGTTGGACGAGACTGGTGTAGGTAGTCCATATCTGAACATAATGCAACATGGTCATATGTGCACAACTGGCCTTTACACAGTCTGTTGTGCTCACTATGAAGATGTCAAGCAGTCATTGGACTAAAGCCCAGGATACTGTCCACCACAGTGAAAGTACTGAACCAGTACACTATACGGTACTACAGTGTTAGGTCATTATGAAAGTATGTTGAGAACTGTCTGCAAAGTATCCCATGCAATCCCTGCAGGCACAGTATAATCCCTGTTGTGGCAGACATGAAGCAGTTGGCCAGTTAGTACACAACATGACACCCAACACACAACCATAAACGTGAGATATTGTTGAAGTTCACACACACCCAAATATGTGGTGGACTTCAGAGTGCAACATATGGAAAGCTCACACTGGGCATGCTCGCACACTTTGATAAATGAGGCATATGTCAGACAACATGCCATGGAAAGGCTGAACTGGGCATGCTCACACACTTAGGCCATATCTCCATTTAGCAGTTGGCCACACATATCTGGTATTTGTATATGTCAGTCCAGGAACCAACCACAACACAGCAATCTGCCCAGTGCACACAGTAAATGACTACAGAGACATAAGTGATATAGTGGATCGCCGACATATGCAAACATCTTCCACAGATACACAAGTTGGTCATAGGAACAGGGAATGCTATGGCAATAAAGACCTGCAAACAGTAGAACAGCACAACAAATATTGTGCATCTGACAATTGAACATATGGGTGTAGAGGTCAATACTAGGCTTGTTGCCCTAGGGAATGACAGCTCAGCCAGAGTGTGCTTGGCATCTGCATCCCCAGTACAGTAGGCTACTGTGCCACTGTAAAGTAGGTCACATAAGGCAACATGTGAGGCTAGTGAGCTGTGCCTCTGTCAAGCAGGGGCACCGTGGAGATCCCAGGGATTGAATGTGCTAAGCCACAGCCATGTTGTCGGTGTGTGCTGGAAGAGGGTTGCTGAGGATCTCTAACAGTAAGTGTCCGTCAATAACACACTGAGGGGAGCCCTATCTGCATTCTCTGGACAATTCCACTGTCAACACTGTGTTGTAATGATTATGTGTGAATGAAGTGCCGTGTCGGAACTGTTCACAGATATTCTCCCTCTGTGGGCTACAGTTCTGCAATGTATTAGCTCACTCTGTCTGTTGTACGGCTCATATATGGCTGGTGTACACCTGACAGGTGTCTTGTTGTGGAGCAGTCATGGGTATATGTGGGATAGCATGATCAATGCAAACCATACACATGCTCATAGAATGCAATTGTCAAGGATTATGCTGAGTGGCCAGTATAGTCCCCCAGCATGGGTCCTCTGAAGTCGTCCACCCCAGTCTTCACAAGTGTAGAGTCTGCTTGTGCTAAATACAGTTTGTGTGCAGTGACAACCTTGCCTGGGGGTGGAGATGGGATATGGATGTCCAGGGAAAGGTGGGTATGGTCAGATATCAACAATGGTGGTCTACCTCTGGTGTGGAACAGTGAGTACCCACGTTGCAGATGGACAGGTGCAATATGTATTTCCCCATGTGGCTGTGGTGTGTGGTTCTGCCATAGCACATGGACCCACAAATTGTAGTGGCTGTAGGGTAAAGTGGTAGAGGCCTGAGTAGTTCTCACACACAATATGCCTGTACCTGATGTTAACAACTGGAATGGTGTATGTGAACACCTGCATATCCCGGCACTATTCCCAGGGAAGTTAAGTGTGTGTCCTGGATGTGGGTGTGGTGTTCTGGACTGGTTATGTTGTGTGTTACAGGTCCTGTCGTCACAAAGCATGGTATAGAACATAACCTGCCAGTGCAATGTGCATATCTGACCCTGACGTAGGTGGCTGCAAATGCATATATATGCTATCCTCCACCTGACAGGTAGTACTACATGTACATACCTCTGTAGAAATAAAGATGTCAGCACCCTATAAATACTGCAGGTGCAGAACAGATGCCCAGTAATTCGGATAGTGCACTCTGCTAATGTTTCTCCCTCAAGTGTCATAATATAGTTAGGTAGGGGTTTGAATCCTGCAAATGCTCAGTGTGTGTGGGTGGGTGAGTGGGGTTTGTGTGTGTGAGAGGGAAATGTCCCTTTTGGCAACTGGGAAAAGACACGACAGGATGCACATTCCCCTTTCTAAACACTGATGATGTCAGCACCCTATAAGTACAGCAGGAGAAAAGAAACCTCCCAGTAATGCGAATAGCGTGCTCCGCTAATGCGTCCGTCTTGAGTGTTAAAACATAGTTAGGTAGGGGTTTAAATCCTGCAAATGCTCAGTGCACGTGGAAGGGGTTAGTGTGTGTGCAAGTCTGTATGAAAAAAAATATCCCTTTTGGCAACTAGGAGAACACACTACAGGATGCACATCCCCCTTTCTAAACACTGTTGATGTCAGCACCCTATAAGTACAGCAGGAGAAGGTAAACCTCCCAATAATGCAAATAGCGCGCTCTGCTAATGCGTCCATCTCGAGTGTCATAACATAATTAGGTAGGGGTTTGAATTCTGTAAATGCTCAGTGTGTGTGGAGGGGGTTAGTGTGCGTTCAAGACTGTATGAAAAAAATATCCCTTTTGGCAACTAGGAGAACACACTAAGGATGCACATTCCCCTTTCTAAACATTGATGATGTCAGCACCCTATAAGTACAGCAGGAGAAGGGAAAACGCCCAGTAATGCGAATAGCACGCTCGGCTAATACATCCGTCTCGAGTGTCATAACATAGTTAGGTAGGGGGTTTGAATCCTGCAAATGCTCAGTGTGTGTGGAGGGGGTTAGTGTGTGTGCAAGTCTGTATGAAGGAAATATCCCTTTTGGCAAATAGGAGAACACACGACAGGATGCACATTCCCCTTTCTAAACACTGGTGATGTCAGCACCCTATAAGTATAGCAGGAGAAGGGAAATCTCCCAGTAATGCAAATAGCGCGCTCTGCTAATGCATCCATCTCAAGTGTCATAACATAATTAGGTAGAGGTTTGAATCCTGTAAATGCTCAATGTGTGTGGAGGGGGTTAGTGTGTGTGCAAGTCTGTGTGAAAGAGATGTCCCTTTTGGCATCTGTGAAAGCACTCTACAGGATGCACATTCCCCTATCTCAGCACGGATGATGTCAGCACCCTATAAGTACAGCAGGAGAAGAGAAACCTCCCAGTAATTCGAATAGCGCACTCTGCTAATGCGTCTCTCCCGAGTGTCATAATATAATTAGGTAGGAGTTTGAAACCTGTAAATGGCATGTGTGTTTGGATGTGGGGACTGTGTGTGTGTGCAATTCTGTATGAAAAACATGTGCTTTTTTGAAATCAGGAGATCACACTACATGATGCACATTACCCTTTCCAAACAGTGATGATGACAGCACCCTATACATACAGCTGGAGAAGAAACATCTGCCAGTAATCAGAATAGCGCAACCTGCTACAGCGTCACTCTCAAATGCCATAACATATTTAGGTAGGGGTTTGAAACCTGCAAGTGTTTGGATGTGGGGAGTTTGTGTGTGTGCATTTCTGTATGAAAAACATGTTAGTTTTGACAATCAGGAGATCACACTACCTGATGCACATTACCCTTTCAAAATACTGATGATGTCAGCACCCTATAAGTACAGCCAGAGAAAAGGAACCATCTAGTTATTCGAATAGTGTACTTTGCTAATGCGTCTCTCTCACGTGTCGTGACTTAGTTAGATAGGGGTATGAATCCTGCAAATGGAAAGTGTGGGGGTAGTAGGGTGTGTGTAAATGCAAGTGTGAGAGAACAGATCCATTTGGCAAATACTACAATACACCAGATGCTGCATATTCCCCCAGTAAACACAGGGGATGTCACCACACTATCAGCACAGCCAAACAGGGCTAGTTGGCGAGTAATGCCAATAGTGCGCTCTGCTACTGGGTCTATTACCATTGTCAGAGTACAGATAGGTATGTTTTGGTAACCCACAACTGCCACATGTGGTTGTGTCGCACATTATGACCTTGTGTGGGTCTTTGTGCATAACAATGCATGCCATTGCCTAAACCAGCAATGGCACTGCACACATGTATGTGTGTGACACATACACATAAATACCTGTGACCTGCAGTAGTTACCATGTCTGACACATGCCTCAAGTGGATAAATGGTATTTGCAATGTATACCAATATGACTGTGTCTTACTGTGCAGGGGCCGCACGCGGTATGTGTCTATACAGTGTGGGTGTATATGGTAAAATACCTACAGCAGGGGATACACATCTGGTCTGGGCCATATAGTCTACATGTAGTCGATGTACAGGTTCTGCATGTTCCCACCTGTTGTGGGAGTGGTAACATGTCATTCCACTGCAATTCAGTGACCACATGCTGTGAACCCTTCAACTAGTGTGTTGTAGCTACAGTAATGCTCACGCACAATGTTTGGCTGGATGCAGTCCAGCCATATAAAGACAGTTCTTGAGACTGTCATATTGCCAGTGTTGTTATGGAGGATAGGTGGTTTTCCTGTGTATGGGAGGGTTGTGTGTGCCAGGCTATGAACCGGATGGCAGTCCGACACACTGTTAGCTGCACATGATTAGGCCCTGATGCTTTATGCTGTGCCAACAACCTGGAGGTGTGTGTATCTGTGGTGCCTTGGGATATCACCCCCCTGTCCATGTGTGTTACATGTGTAGGGGATGACAGGCATGGTATGAGGCATAACCTGTCAGTGATGGGTTACACCTGTGAGCCATGAATTAGGACTCTGATACTGCACAGACATTGCAGTTCACCGTGCTGAGGACAGTGTCCAGTGCATGCATCTTGCGGTGTACACTGCTGGTGTTGTGTGGCAGCACTGTTAGTGTCCTAACCTGTGTGATACCCGCGGAGGTGGCTATGTAATCCGTGTCCTGCAGCATAAGGCAGTATGTGTGTATCAAGGAGCTTCGCCAATATACATTGGGCCATGGGTGTCACGTGCAAGCTGACCCTTGCACATCATTGTGGCTTCCCTAGCATGTAAGCACACATTGACAGCCAGTGGATACCCTATGAATGACATTGGAGACTGAGCAGAATGTAGACATACAACACCCTTCCTACATATAGTGGTAGCATACCTGGTGAGGGTATGTTGGAAACCAAGATCAGGCTCATACTGGCCCATGCCACATGCTGAGAGATCCATTCTATGTTCCCTATCATGTAGTCCAGGGAGGTATGTCTCAGGTCATCCATAGTGGCATGGTCAATGAGTGAGTCATATGTGTCCATGCCTCTGACTGACCTGTATGCATGTGTTCTGTGGTGGACCATAGTGCCCCTGAGGCATATCACTGTGACCTTCACCAGATACAGCCTGTTGAGCGGGACCCCAGTGCAGCACCCAAGACAGGTACCTGACACATCTGTAGCAGGTGTGTTGTGTAGCCCTACAGGCTGTGAGTGTGTGGCACATGGGATTTGTGTGCCATGTGTGACATGTGCTCTGTTCCAATGGAACATATGCCTGTGTGTCAGCTGTGGAGGTGTGTGATGCTCAGGCAGGATGCTATTCTGAGTCCCCACGTATGCCCCAGTGTGTTCAGCATGCTGTCAGTGCGTGTCTATGTCTGACTTGTATTGTAGTCACTGTAATATGACATGCCACCTGACAGGGTATGGCATTACTGAGTTCAGAGAGCTCAGTCCCCAGATTGGCTATGTGGTGGCATCCCACACATGTGTTGTACGTTCCTGGCCAAGAGTGATGGCTGACTGCATACATGTGGCAGCTGTGACATTGCCACATGACTCACATAAACCACAACTGGACCATAGAGGTGATTCACAGGTTACCTTTGCACATGCTACCCTAGTAGTGTGATTGCCATGGTGAGTACCAACACATAGGGCCAATGGGAAACAACATACTGAAGGTGTGTATGTGTGGGTGTACTGCTACTGTTTCATAGCACTGGCATATATGACTGCACATGTGGGTAAATGCCAGGTAAGACATGTGCAATGTGTCACAGGCAACGTACATGCGAACAGGATGGACAGTGACGTTCTGTCATGTGTAAACTTGACATACATATCGTACGCTATGCAGATGTCACTAGGAGTCCACAGAAGCACTGTAACTCTGCATTGCAGGTGTAAGCAGTCTTCCAGGGAACCCCAAGCGAACATGCATGCAAACAAAGCTACAGTAAGCAGGGCTGGAAGTAGTTCACTGTACAACAAAGAAGGGGTAACACTAACAGTAAGTAACAATGCAAATATGTAGGCACTATCAACATGTACCTAGGAATACACAGCGCAGATGCCCATGGTAGAACTGATATTATGTCATAGTTAATTGTGATTTGGATTACATTGGTACTGCACACATATCAACATGCGTAAACATCCACATTGCATAGTCATTGTGGGCAACATGACACCATAACTGTACATGTCCACCATTGCATATCACTACTTGTGTTAGCTTACCCCCTGTGCTACCCATGTATGCGGCTATCTGTTGACATCCTTACCATCGGCATGCAATTATGTGCAGCTGTTACACTTTGGTACGTACTATGGGTGCAGATAACAATTCAGGACATTCATACGGTTACTGCCTCAGGCATGCTGGGATATACACACAGTCATATCAGCACACTGTACTGTTACCAACATGATACTACTAATACACTTCTATGTAGTCACCCTGTGCATCAGCAATGTGTTTACCTATTCCCACAATGATGTTGGAGATTGCAGGAGGTGTCACAGTGTCATCACATGCACATGGTGTGAATTAGGTATGCCTGAGTCTGCCACTGATACCACCAATTGACATGTGTGTGTATGTGTGTTGGTGAGGGGCAGCAGTACAGGGTGGGGCACTGTTGGTGCAGTGTGTGCGTGTATGTGGTCTCCCTAGGTGTTAACATTTCACATGTGTGTATGCACGCACACAGTTCCACCTCATGGCTGCCATATACAGGGGTTTGCGGACAGCCACAGACTGCACCTGGCAGGTCATACAGATCAGTGTCTGTGGGCACGGACACGGTACCTGTGCCTGGCAGGGGTGCTATGGACTGTATCCAGTACTAAGCCAGACTGGGTACTGTCATCAGAAGTGGGAGTGTGTTGACTGGACACAGGTCCCTGTTGAGACTGTCCAGAGCCACGTGCACATGGTCTCCTAGGGCATTCCAATGACAGCACAGACCCAGCATTGCTGGGGCTGCTGCTGGCACTATGGGGGCATGTGCGGGCCTGTCGTCGTCCGCACTGACTGCTAGCTGCTGCTGTTGCTGGCATACGGCCACGTCGATGCCGCAACCGCCCACCATTGCCCTGGCTCATGGACATTTGGTTGTGAAACTGCTGTAATATGTCCCCACAACGTCTGTCTATGACATCGGTGAAATTACGGATAGCATCCGCGATGTCATGCATACTGTCAGTCATGGCTGTGCGACATGCTCTCAGCTCCCTCAGACCCTGTCTGGTGTACCTTTCCATACGTGACTGTGCCTGCATGAAAGCCCAAAACATAGCTGAGGTTGACAGACCTCTTTGGGCACGTCTGCCAGAGGCAGTACGCCCATGGATGCTCCCACGAGTACCTATGGGCAACTGTCTGTGTGGTACCATCGCAGGACCCTGCCCATGGCTGCTGTGTGGGGAAGTATGTGCCACAGATACCACATTACCCTGGTCAATGCCCACTGTATCCTGTCCATCACCTAGGGACAATGGTGACAAAGGATGTACTGGCAGGATGACTGTGCGCAATGATGGGGTTGACAGCTGTGTACTGTCAATTGGCTGACCAATGGCGGACCCTGACACACCTTCCTGTACCATTACACATATATTATCATTACCAGTACCTGTGGCACCAGATTCAGGTTCCCTGCTGCAGGACACCAGAGCAGCACCAGAACCTGTGGGAGGAAGACAGGAAACACAGTTTACAGTATCCACACATTGTTACCAGTGATGCACTTATGCACACATGCACACATGCACACATGGACACATGCACACATGGACACATGCACACATGCACACATGGACACAGGCACACATGCACACATGGACACAGACATACATGCAGACATGCACACGTGGACACATGCACACAGGCACACATGCACACAGGCACACATGCACACATGCAGACATGCACACATGGACACATGCACACGTGGACACATGCACACATGGACACATGCACACATGCACACGTGGTCACATGTGCACATGCACACATGCACACGTGGACACAGGCACACGTGGACATGGGCACACGTGCACACATGCACACGTGGACACAGGCACACCTGCACACATGCACACATGGGCACAGGCACACCTGCACACATGCACACATGCACATCCCGCAGTATACACACAGAGCACTACTGAGTTACACTAGTGTTACTAGCACTATCAGGACTATTATAGGTATTGTTAAACACACTCACCAGCATGGATGGCCTGCCTTGCTGTAACCCCGGAGGGACCTGCAGAAATGATGAGATTAATGTCAGTGGGCACAACTGTGCCATTGATACTGCATATGAAACAGTGCAGTAGTACACCAGTTGCCTTTCACACGTCAGCTGCTGATATTGCCAATATCACACATGCACAATTACATACTATGATGACAGCTACATACCACGGACACACCTTACACATGCATAAACTAACAGTGTACAGAACAGTCAAGTGTACATATGGCATATTACCTGCATGTTCCATGTCGTGCTGCTGTGTGGATCCAGCCTCCATCATGATGCAGGTGTATTGCTGTTGCTGTTCTGGGGCTGGAGCCACAACACTTAGGAGTAGCCCCTCCAGTCTGGTGAGGGGGGGATGTGTGGCCACCCCACCTCCTGTGGCAACTTGTTGCCTGTGGATATCCGACGCACGCTGATGGACATTTCTGATTAAATCACTGCAGTGATGTCGTACCTTCTCATATGTCCTATTATGTGTGCCAATGTCATTTACCCTATGGACAAGGTCTTGCCACAGTGCAGCCCTCTCCTGCTGATTCTGACTGGTGCGGGAAAACAGTATGTCATACTCCCGCACCAGGCTCTGGTGTATCTCCTCATCTTCCGCTGCAGAGTAGGTGGGATTACGCTGATGTGCCATCTCCCTGGAAGAGAACACAAACAGGATATCAGCAGACTATGTCAGCAATATATGGCACACATACTATACATGATACTCATGTGTAGTGATATACTACTACTCCCATATGTTGCATGTGTGTGTCTCGTGGTGGATACACAAGTACATGGCCAGATATCAGTGCTCAGCCAACACCTGTGCAACAATGCCTGCCACATTCCACACAACATACTAGCATGCCCCATCGGTCAGCACACACTGACAGGTCCAATGCACAACCTCACTCTGGGGGTTCATCCCAAGGTACTGTATGTGGGACGCCATCCACTAGTGTGATGTGGACACAAGTTACTCGGCCTGGATATACATATCCCACCACCACCACCAGCACAGTAGACTACTTTGATATGTATGTGTTTAGACAGTTATTCACTTGTTAGGACTGAGATGGTATCCATGCAGCACACTGGGCCAGTGGAAGCCACAACCCACACTGCTGACCCCTTTGCAAATGCTTACCATGGACATCCCACAGATTGCATGGAACTTGCACACACATTTCTAACCCAGACCCTATGCACAAAGGTTAGGCATCCTGTCTGGTGGACCCCAGACAGAGGCAGATTGTTTAACAATAGCAGGAGGCTACTGCAAGACAGAGCAGATTCACATTAAGGGAAGGCATCTGTGGTCAGCAATGGTACTATGCTAAGGTCTCTCATATTAATGGCCACAGCCTACTCTGGGAGGGAAATGGCCACAAACACTATGGATAACCACAAGGCCTTCTTCAGTTATGTTACACATATGGACCAAATGCCTCAGATATGCTGTGCGTTAATACACACCTACTTAACATTCACAAAATACACAGATATTGGCAACATTCTTGCAGACAGGTTCGGTGCACATATCCCCCCTCCTTCTCCCCCACCAGTTGAAATACTTATCACAGCTGTATGTAACCTCCCTATCATCTCACATGTTCAGGTGAGGGCCGCCCTCAGCAAAGCAGAACACACAGCATCACTGTGACCTGATGGTATCCCTGGATGTGTGCTACATGCACTCCAAGAGGACATACAACCGCATATAAGACTGATAATTAATCTTGGCCGTACTACAGGATATGTACCTGGACACTGGCATACAGCAACAGTGGTCCCACACCACTAAGGAGGCACCTCTACTGACCCTGGGAACTACCACATCATATGCATAACCGGCAAGGTCTGCTAAGCTATGGAATTATTCAGTATGGGATGCATATGCAGTGATATTGGGTACCTGCAGACACTTGTTCCCAGCCAGTTTGCCTTTGTGATGGGCTGATCCTGCCTTTTGAACCTGGCTGACCTTTCAAAACAGTCACTACAGCCATTGCTGAGGGCAACGCACAGACAACTGCTGCCAGGATCATGGTCTAACACTGATTGACATGTAATGTATAGTCATCCCCTTTTGGTGGAACTACCTACACACAACATATCACATGGACATACCTATAGATACAGACCTATGACACATTTGGAGGGTTCACAGTATGCAGACTATTAACCTGCTACTTTGCATTACCTGTGTTTGTTGCAGCTGGTTGCGTTACCACTGCTTCTGCTTCCTGCTGTTACTGTCACTGCTGACAGCTTAGAGTCACATTGTGTAGCGCGTGTTTTTTTTTTTTTCTCTGTCTCTATCTGTCTCTCTCCCTCTGTCTGCTTCCAGACAGTGCAATGAACGTATTGCATGTGTGGAGTGTTAGTACAGGATGCTTTTGTAGGTATCTGCATGGGTCCATGTGATGGCCTCTGCACCAATTGTAAGCCAGCATTTGCTAATTGCATGCAGCCAATTGTGTACTGATTGCAGTTCTCACTGTGATTTCAGGACAGTGCTATAAAAGGGTATGTGAGATAGGCGTTGCCCTTTCAGATTGTAAGGGCGGGGACCATGCTGGTATGCTGTGGACACTGTTCTGTGAGTGTAAAGGTTAGTATCTCTCTCATGATTCAGGCTGTGTTGTAGAGTCTATATATATATATATATATATATATATATATATATATATATATATATATATAAATATACATACATTTATATATGTACATTAACTGACATTATTACCTACAAGATACCAACTAACATGGCTGTTTCTGTTCACACACTACTATTATGGGAATCCAGTAGTTTTGACAGTAATTCTAAATGACATGCTTTGTGTACTACACATCCTATATTCCCTTTACATTCATCCCTACTATTGCATGTTATATTTATTTTAGCACAATGTTCTTGTGTAAGAGTCATGGCTTAGTGGTAGGTCATACAGACTACAGTTTCCAAGGTCCTGGGTTCGGGACTGACAGTGGGATTTTATTTTGCTTTTGAACTGACTACAGGACCTGTCAATCAGAGTGACTAAGGCACTTTTAAGCAGTTGTAACCAGGTTAGCGCTGGTTTGCGCGGAGCTCACGCATGTGCACTGGCGTTTAGCTCCGCACACACACGCGCACACCTGCTTACAACCGCTTAACAGTGCTTACTCTGGCGCACACCCGAGCTATTTTCTTTGAAAGAAATGAAAATGGGGAGACAGGAAAGTGGTGAAAAAGGGGTCACAAAGAGGGTAAGACAGTAGGGAAACAAGCTTGGGATTTGCAGGAGGGATGTAGGTAAGGCCCATAGCTGCCCATTTCTTCATCAGCAACAGCTGTGCATATGTATGTAATTTGGTGTGACATTTGAAACTTCCACCCCTGAGAGAGGTGTCAGGACAACAATAATACTTGTTGTGCAGCCAATTGTAATTGATAGTTTCCATGTCCAGCAGACATGTGTGCGGAATGGGCAGCTATGCATGGGGCGTAATTTTTTTGTGGGTACAGAGTGCCCTTTTTTTTTTTTCAGGTGAGAGTGGTATGTCAGGTGAAGGAAGTTGATATAGCTGGGGAGGTAGGTTGGGTAGGTAAACAGACAAGACAAACAAGACGCATACAGGGGCAGTGTATGACACGTGTGGGGGGGTTACACAATTGACGTGGATGGAGGTTTGGATATCCAGAGCCCATGAGCCCACAGATGGCAACAGTGGAACTGATATCCCCACCCATAGGCAGTTACCACTGTTCCTTCACTGCCCAGGACGGGGCTGTGCTGGGGGCTGTGTAGGCCGGGCAACAGGCATGCCTGTAAGTTGTGCCACCTGTGCCTCAAGTTGGCGTAGGGGCTCGAGAACAGAGTCCCGGATCTCCCTACACACCACAGTCCGGACGCTATGGAGGGTGAGTGGTGGCTCTCCTCTGACCACGCTTGCAGAGGGGGGTGAGCCCCATCCCCTGCAGTGCTTCCACCCGCAGGTGGCACAGGGCCACCGGAGGAGGGTCCAGACTGGGCACTAGTGCCAGGTGCACTCGCCAGCTGAGGTGGGAGAGGTGGGTCCACTGAAACCCGCCTTCCCTGTCGTCCTATGTTTTGCATTATGTCATGACAGTTTGGGTTAGTGACATATAATACCATTCACAATTAGTTGTAACAGCATGCATTAGTATTCCCATTAACCAAACACCCAGATATTCACACCATTGAACAGCAAGCATAACACATGCATAATTTGAACAGCAATACACAGTCCAACAACATGCAGGGTTGATTGATGGCAACAGGCCATCAGGTTTGGATGTATGAACAGGGCAGATGCATCAACGGACATGCAAATATATATGACCCAACAGGACAAATGTCCAGGGGTGTTAATTGTGATTGCACATACCATTTTCACTTGGAATGGGTTATTATGTGGTTATAGGGTGGGGTGAAGAAAATAATATTAACACCTTTGAATACCAATACATATGCTGTACATTTCTAATAGCTGCACATATATACACACTACTGTTCTAACTACAGTTTCCTATATGATAACTACTTCAACTTGGTGATAGGACTGTTACTGCAACATCAATATACATTTTATTGTTCTTCATACACATTCATATCTAGCTTTGTTCAGCTACATCATCCTGCTACATTTGCTTTATATAGCTATAGACAGGTATGGATGTTTGGTATATCAGACAATCATACTATCTGCATATTGCAGACTGAGAGCAACATATCCAGATTTTGGGATACACATTCCAGATGCAGCAACACTTTGAACAGATTTCGCTCTTTGGTTTTGATTCTCACATGCATTTCATTCTGTCTTGACTGCAGTATACTTTATTCAGGGGTTATTACTACTGTATTGCTGGATTCATGACACTTTCTCACACTCTCTCACTTGCTTTCATTTTACTATTCAGGATGGTACTTACTTCTAGGCTTTATTGACATGTTTTACCTGTAGTTATTACAATCCTTTCCAGCAGTCTCACTTCTGTCATGTTTCAGTATTTCAACAGGGATATATTTCACACGTGATTTCATCATCTTCTGCAGCTGTACTTTTCAGCCTGCTGCAGGTTGTGTACTATTTTCTTACAGGTGGGGCATCTTTATTTCAGAATTTATGTCAGACATTTCAATTTTTCTGTTTGGATTACAGACTGCAACACACTTTTGTAATCAAGCAATACTTGCAAACACTTTTACACTGTTACTTGCACATTTTATTACTTAGTGACTACACTGCACTCTTTTGCTAACTATCATACTTTTATATTTCTTTACAGTTACTGGTAGTGGATTACTGACCTGCCTGGTGGTGCAACCGCACCAGCCTATCGCCATAGGCTCTGCGGTTCGCAGAACGGACACCTGCAGCTGTAATATAAATTAAGTAATATTGGAATACACATCTCCATAATATCAGCTAGTTTAATTTCTTACATACATAATTAAATGTAACTTACTCAGTAGTGGGGCGTTGGGCATTTGCCGGGCCTCCTGGATCCAAAGGTTCAATTGGTCCTGCTTGCGTCTCTTCAGGTCCGCATGGTGGTGACAGACCTGCTCACCAGACCTTGGAATCCCTGTGGCACTGGTGAGATCATGAGCCAACCGGTCCCACACCTCAGCCCTATATGCTCCCCACAGGACCTGGCCCTGCATGAGTTGGGCCTCATGATTGTGGACTAGGAGCCAGGCCATGTACCTGGACTCCTCAACGCCCCACCTCTGTGCTTGAAAGCAACTACCCTCACCTACTCCAGTCATTCTGGCTGCAAGTCAGTTCTACAATCGTTTATGCTGTGTATTCCCGCCTATGGGGCTTATATAGTCCGTTTTTCCCGCACATATCTGTGATTGGCCAATTTGGAATTGTATCAACTTCACTAAACCTGCATTGTCATGCTCCAGTTTGTATTCATTTTTATATATTTGCTATTATTGCATTTATAGGTACTGCTGTCATGGCTTAGTGGTTCAGTACCTTGACTATGGTGTATAGTATCCTGGGTTCGAACCTGGCCACTGCTTTTTATTTTTTACGACTATCTAGACAAGCTGAGGGGTGTGTCTGTGTAAAGGCAGTTTTGATACGGCTTGCTCAACGTTGCCCGTCGGTTAGCTTGTTTGCGCGGTGCGCAGCTCCACGCAAACGGGGTACGCTGGTTTAAGCCTCATTTGGCTATCAGCATGCATATTACGCTTGGGTCAGCTAGGGGCACATAGATTCAGCGGGTTAAACCACTGCTCAGCTACGGGCACTCATTTTGCACCAGTTAAACCACTGCTCACCTACGGGCAGATGCATTCACCCTGTTAAACTGTAGCTCAGCTATGGGCACATCTGGCATTTTTTATTGTTTTGTTACCTCACATTTCTTCAATATAAATGGGCTATTTCATTACATTTTACATAAAATGTGGTTTTATGTGTACATGTTTGTCAGGGACTTGTTTCGTGCTTATTTTGCTAAAAATAAAAATTGGTGTTGTGGGAGCTCGAACCATGAATGCCTGCTCTTCAGCCGACATCTCTACCGCTACGCTATTGCTTCTTGGCTTACTTTGCATATTTAGTTCTTATATGTTTTCCCACTGACTGCTAACTGTGGCTGCGCTACGGGCACACCCGCGCAAACGAGCACACTCACGGTTAAACATCTTTACAATTTAAAAAAAAATGATGAGATGTTCATTTGTACATTTTATGTTCGTAGTCTGTGGGGGCATGTGTTGTGTTGTGTTTATTCACATTTCCATGGACTCTGTTGTGGGTGTTTACTTTGGGCACTTTTACTCTTCTGAGGGCGTGTCTGCTTACAGGGCTCGGCCTACGGACACGCCCCCTACTGTCTTACACGGACCGTGTTAGCCTTAGGTGTGATTCAGCATGCTGTCATGAATATGCAGAGCATGCTGACATCACTCCGTTTAACTGCAGCCTCCGTGTATGAGTTATAACTCTTACACGGAGGATTCGTGAATCGTGCCTATTAATGGTAACATACATGTTCAAATGGGACCCTGGTGGAGAAATACATCCATATAAAGCCATCCACATAATGATGTATGCAAAAAAGTTTGTCATAGCCTGTATGTATGCACTTATATCTTGACAACTACACCTGCTGTATCAGTGACTCAGTAGCTCAGTCTATTAAGTGTTGTGCATTTAGTAACTTTTGCCACACACAGACCTGTGTTCAAATCCAGTGGTGTGTAGCATTTAAATTACATTATTGTGAAGCCAGCAATTAATTAATGACTGTGTCATGCACTCTGTATCCACACAGTGCATTCCAAATCAAATGTCTGCTTTTCACTAATGGAAGTCACAAGCCTGCAGATAGGAACACACTTCACATATCCGTATAGCAACACTATAAGTGCATAAAGTGTCAGGTCATGCATTAATATGCATTCACAGAGGATTTTAACTCAGTTAATGCAAATGAGGCCCACTAATATCAGAGTGCAGAACATACGCCTTTCGTAATCACATTACAGATTAGCACAGCTGCACAACTAGCATACACATATGAGGCCCCTGCTAGTAACAAGGACTACCAGCATACACGTTCCAAATGAGTACCACACTGTAACATATGGCCTAACAGTAGCCCATATGGTTGCCTTAATGTTATATTTACCCCCTGTGTTGCTCAAGGACACAACAAACATGTTGCCTAGTACTCTGTTAGTGATACCGTTGCCTAACATACTTACGTTAAACACATGCCTTAATTTGAGTGGAAGGGGTACCCTCACTCTAGCTCTGCCTCTACAACAAGGCTGACACAACTCCCACAGTTACTCTTATAGCTTGTTGTCCTCCAAAGTGTTCGCACTCTCTGCCTATGCCTATTGCTTGCAGCAGCAGCTGCAGCATGTAGCTCATACATCTGTATGTAAAGGTAGCTGCTACAGACCTACCTTCTGTGATGTTGTAGTCTCCTCACCTCAGTAATGTTCAGAACAACATATCAGAAAGGGCTTCTAATCTACATGAAGGCCTTATATATTGTTCAGTGGTTGCATGTCATTGGCTGATGATACTGCAAACAAGCTGTGTTGGCTGCAATCAGCATTTCAGAGCCTCAGATGGTTAACATGCAACCACCTGGTAATGAAAAGCATGTTAAAAAGGCAAACAGCTGGCTATGGGGAACCAGTCTGTATGAGATTCCTTAACACAGTAAACGTATTGCCAAAACCTTTATGCATCTGCATATATCAACAGAAGAGTATTGTACTCCATCAGGTATGTAACCTTTTTGTTTACAATATGATGCATATGTGTGAATATACTTTGGGGGAGTGAGGATTACAGCATTAAGCCTTTCTTAGAACTGTGATAATGACATGACATTGATCTCCATATTTGTTACACCTACAGAGGATGTACAATACATCAATGGTGGAATGTTTTTGTCAGTGTGGCTCACTGGTCTCATGGGATTGTCCGTTTACAGTGGTTGTAATAGCACACTGCTATTTATTTGGTACTGTTGTTCTGACATATTATCAGGGGGGGGTTGCCCCTAGGGGACACAGTACAATGGACTCCAGTGTACGGTGCATGATCATACAGCATATCTGTCATGGCACACATGGGAATAGCTGACTATCGCTTCTATCTTAGTTGTATCCACATGCTTAGTATGTTTGCACACTGTGGAATATGACATGTGATCAGGCAATGCATACTTCCAGCAATTATAATCCTGTTGTATCTCTACATTGTATTCTTCCACGTATGTAATCCTGACATGTGTTCCCATTTTGCTGTGTTTCAGGAAACATGTATCCCAGATGCCATGCCCCTTTCATGGATGCAGATAATGATATAATACTGGAAGGCCTCCATCAACACCATGAACTCCTACTGTCAAGAGGAGGTAGAGGAGGTAAAACAGGAATAGCAGGCGGTATTGTGGGCTGACACTGTCCATGATGTGAATGCCATAGGTCATCAGAGCAGGACATATGAGCAGGTTCAACACCATGCAATAGACATGATTAATGCTGCATGCAGAAGAGCAGCAGTTATAGCCAGGGATTGTGGTGTCTTCGGTGGAGAGCCTGCAGCAGAACAAACACTCTCAGCCACTGAGGAATTTCTGGTGAATCTAGGAACACAAGACAGCTCACAGGCATCCATCACACTGTACATTGTAGATGTGGATGACACAGATGCCATGGTAGAGGAGCATCCAGGTAAGCTTAGTCTGATCAGCATTGGAATACAGTAGCATTCAGTGTCTCAGGGGGTACATACATACTATTATGTGGGTGTCAGGTCTTTGTTCTTTGAGGGGATGGGGTTTAACTGCAGTTTGAATCACATGCTCAGATTTTGACCAACATAACAATTAACACAGTAGATACTGTAAATGTGAGACATATGGATGTATTACCATATTATAGTGCAACATGCTGTGATATGTACATTACTTCCCCTTCAACTTTTCACAGGTCCATCAGGTATCGGACAAGGCCATGGTCCTGCTCCTGGTAAGCATGACACTGTTTTGTTACAGATGTAGATTTACAGCAATGTATTCCTAAAAGTGTTATCCCAGGCATGCTGGATTACTGTACTGTTGGCATGATTGCCAACTGCACAGATATTTTCTGACTGCATACACGTTAAAGTTATACCTATGCCTTGTAGATTTGATGACTGACAGATGTGACAGTATTGTTAGGACATTACAGATTGTCATGTGTGCCAACTGTGCAGAGTCTTCACAAATGTCAAAAGTTTACCTTGTTGCTGATAAGACTGCTGTGTAAAGAGCTTTTATTTACAAGTAATTACAGCTGTTGTGGGAAAAATAGTGTCCTCATGTCCTATTACACGAGGTTGGATTTTAAACAGGTCTGTATTAGTGACAACAGTGTATAGAGCTTTACATATATTGCAGCATAGTACTGCAGAGCTTAATAGTGCAGGTATTAATGTACTGTTTTTCCCTTTCTTATCACAGATGACTGGGGAAGGTTGGTCTCTGTCCCCTATACAACCTGATGTCAGTATCTCTTCCAACTCTGATAATGATAGTGGCCAGAGTGAGGCACAGGTCAGGGTTTCAGGGGCTGAATCTGTTCCAGAGCTTGACATCCCTCTTCTGCCCTCATTGTCACCACACACAATCATTATGCCTACATTTACCCAGTCCCTGGAGGCCACATATATTGGACAGTCAGAGGGTGGGGACATTGAACAGGAAAGTGTGGCAACTATGGCTCCAGTGAGTGTAGACACTGGCCATAGCCAGACAGCTGGCAAGATTCCACACAGACGGACTGATTAGAGTGCTCATAGGAGGCCTGCTGTCCTTCCACCACCTGTTGCAGATGTCACATCATGGGTCACTTGGCATATGTTTCGGGCCATCATGGAGGCACAGGCATGTTCTGAAAGGAATTCCAGATGTATGCTCAAGGTTATGGATGCAGCATACTCTGACATCTGTGACTGCCTCCACCGCATTGATGACACCCTGGACTGGTTCACTGATGCAGTGGAAAGAAGGTGGTCTGAGACAGATCACAGAATATCTATCTTGGAACACACATTGTCAGTGCTGGAACTTCTGGTTGGAGTTGACCATCAGACTCGTGGACATAGGTCAGCACACCCATCGACTGAGAGTCTGCGTGGCTGTGCACAATCACGCTCCCGTAGTGACATTACATCCAGTACTACAGAGAAGAGTTTGTTGGCTACACCAAGACATGGCAGGCCATGGGCTCATGGTCCTGGGTGTTCACATGAAGGCCATGGTTCCAGCAGATGGCAGTCACTGTCAGTTACTAGCACCACTTCTGACCTTGGGCATGGAGGTACCGGTGCAACTCCTGGCAGAGCTAGTTCCCATGTTTGGAGGAGGAGACAGTGAACTGTCAGCTCTACCATGAACAGTTCAAAGCTGCCCAACATACACACATGTAGGGCTAACACTGAGGTTGACTGTGTTCATGCACACACACATACTACTGTCAAATTCAGGTCACCTACAGACACACATGGCACATTTCCATGGTCCATCTTGACTGCATCCCTTCCTGACTCTCACACATGCTTTCAACCTATTGGATCAGCCTAGGCCTCCTGCACCCCCGCACAACACCTTGTGCAAGTGATGATACCTGTGACACATCCCTGCCATCCATGTCATCGATGCAGGGAAATGAAGTTATGTGTCTGATGTGCAGGATGACTATATAAATTAATATATACTTGTGTAATGAATGCAGTGTTGCTTTGCCATGCCACTTGTACTGGTCACTGACAGATACTGTATGATGACATTTGTAATGAGTAAGCCACATAATTTTGTGTACCTTATGTTGTATGATGTTGTAATGGCTGTATACTTACACAATGTAAGGTGTGTCATGGACCTGTTTATATTTCAGTTTTAGGAGTCTGTAGGGGATACCTATGGATACACAGGTGCAATAAACGCATAGACGTGACAGCACAGGATGGAACGTCAGCACAGAAGAAATATGTCTTCAGCAAGGTACAGCACTATAGGTGCATGGCTGCATAGGCTCATATGTGCATAACAGGCTAACAAGGACAACGGCATCATTCAGCCTACTCATGCATCCCTAATCTATAAAAAGGTCTGATACCCTTGATATGTGTCACTAGGGTTTTGGAAGCTAAAGCATCTACAAGCTGTGGTGATGGAGATGACTCATCTACAAGTTTCCTGTGTACATTACAGACATTTGTCCTACACCAGTTATGAATGTCTTGTTCGGCATTCCATTGTGTAACTTGCACACAGTGTGTGTTACAGCAGATGTGTGCTTCACATGCAGAGGGGGCCTGTTACTTATAGGATGTAGTGTCTGTTACATACCTGTCTCTCTGCCATGTACTATTTATACCACAGTGATGGTGTAGGTGTGTAGAACAGGTAAGACATGTGTTAGTCCTGTCTTGGATAAGTGGGAGGTACACAGTGGGATCTGACAACTCCCTGTATGGCAGCCACACACATCCCCTCCAAAGCATTCAGGACACAGACTACACATGTACAGTCTTGATACAAACTGCATAGAACATGTTATCTGCAATCTGTATTGGTGTACCATGGAACCTGGTGGCTGCTACAGTTGTAAGATATGCCTGTGTAGTGACATAGCAATGATTGCACTCAATGATAGGTGTGATGAGTGCCAAATTCAGTTTAGCACTGACAGTATGGGATTTACATGCCATACCTTTCTGTATAGGTTGTAGAAAATTTAATGGATCCCCACATCTTACTGACCAGTGAAAGTCAAAGGCTACATTACTGTCTGTGTCTCTAACTACATGAGTAATGGCTCAGCTGTGTGCAGTGTGCAGACACTGCCATATTTTCCAGGAGTGGATGACTTCCCAAAGGATAGTATTTTGCAGTCGTTGGCATTTACTATTTGTCAGTGGCTCTGACAACAACTGAATGTGTACCTCAGGCCAGCCTGGATAACTGGTGGTTCTGTGTGGAATTCAGTGACAGCTCCTAATATGCAGTCACCTGCTAATGTAGTCAGTCAGAGGTCATTGACAGTGGCCATGACTGCAGAGAAAGGAATGGCTAGAAGGGGTACTCTATTAATGATGTCTAGGGAAATCCATTGGTGACTGGCATTATTGTAGCATAGGTCTCCCAGTGGTATCTTCCCAGAATATGACTATCAGACACTTGCCTATCCACCAGCTGACATACCACTCTGTAAATAACCTGCATGGTTTTCAGCAAGGCCTGCTGGCCTAATATTGTCAAACACCTTGTCAGGCCATGGTAGGTGGAGTGAGTCATATTCCTCTCATCCATTGCATACTTTAACACTCAGTGAGGTCCACCAGTTAGGATAGTAGGCATGATCTGGCCTTCAGCAAAACAAATGGTGTGTGGTCCAGTGTCAGTAGGTGTACAACATTGTTACTACACATATCGTTTCATGACGTTTCATATCACACGACTCAGAGATCTGGGGACACTGCTTGACACTGCATGCTGGTTGTCCTTTGTGCAAGTCAGTATTGCAGTTACTTCCATCATGTTCCAAGAAGAGAGTCATCCAAGTTGTCTATACAGCGCACAGACATACATGTAATATGTATACCCTGTGAAGGTAAGGCAGGAGTTTTACACAGGTATTCTGCAGTTGGACACTACCCAAGCGGTGTGTACTGGAAGGACACAATTACCTTGTAAAGACTGCGGAAAGCAGGGAAGCCCATGGAATTACCAGTGCCTGGCAACTACTAATACTTGTCTCACCAAAAACACTCTCACATTGGATGCCATGCTCTATTACATTTTCTGTCATTACACGCAAAACGTTACTATGATGCTTATGATGAGATGCAGAACACAGCCTGTTTGTTCATCCACATAGCTGTCCCACATCATAAAAGACTCTGTAGGCTTCACATACCCTTCTTCAGGTAGATGTCTTGATTAGCAACCTGGGCACTCAGTTGGTTTTTGCATGTATTATGCCTTCTGTTCCAGGGTTGGTGGTATGTCACTAGGGAACTGACAAGATGGTGATTAGGGGCACTGCTGCAATGTCACAATATAATGTGCAATGTCCAGTGACATAGATGTCAAGGCTTGCTGAAATAAGCAGCATAGCGGCAGTGTTCCCTCATAGGTGACAATTTCACAGCAAGTCATACATCCTGCCCTTCAACAAATTAATGGTGGTTATATGCATGACATGGCTGTGAGGCCTACTGCAGCAGACTGGCCACTTTTGGCCAATGTGTGTTCACCTGACACATGTCCTAGGCATGTCATGCTGTACAGTTATATACCCAAAACACGTATGTGTTCCCACATGTCACACAACAACCAGTGTGCTGTCTGTTTGTTTGACAGGCATTGTATGCTTGCAAGGCCAACGTAATGTCAGCAAAGTTGAACAAGTCCTCTATGCATGCATGGGCATCCACATCTCCACTGCAAGGAGTGCCTACAAACACTGTATATCAGGCTGTCAAGCCCAAGGGTCTGGCAGCATGGCCCTAACTTTGCAGGACCTGCTGATGAGATGTGGAAAGTGTCCCCACCTCTCTACTCCTATGACACACTAACACAATGTGTGACAGATGTGACTGCATTTCAAACCTTGCTTCCATGGTGTCACCAACAGCAGTCATTACATATGGCAATGTGCATTTTGCCAACATACACAGCTCACATCCTACACCACCTACACCAACATCACACACACCTACCTGCATGTGTGCAGCTCCTTACCAAATACATTCCTAAACAGCAGACACCTCAGAAAATCCTGCCTTTGGAGAGTACAGTAAACAATACTGCATGCACCACTCTCTCACTGGTCAAACACCTGAGGCAAAACACAAAATCACACCTTTTAGTCATAGGTAATTACATTGTGAGAAGCATTGATGTCTGTGTCAACAGGCTACATATGGGAAAGATTACAGTTAGCTGTCCTTGGATTGACACAATATGCCATACCACACACTGCTGCAAATCAAGGAATATCAGTTAATATAATGTTGACATCATAGTTCCTGAAGGTGTGTATGACTAGGGATATACGCCACTGGACTGTATGCAAACACATGAATGAGCTTAGCCAGTCTGTGTCTCTCATGGGTATGCGCATACCTTTCAGCTGCAGTTGACCCTCACCTAGGATGATGCCTCCATACGCACGGAAATTGATGGAAGCCAATAATTGCCTTAGCGTGTGGTGTCATTGTAAGGGGATCTACTACATGTCTGCTTGGAATGCCTTGGTCAACAGACATCAATACTGCACCAGTAATGGTCTTCATACTCACTAAGGATAGATACACATCCAGGTTTTGTGAAACACTGTGATTTCCTGGAGACACCACAGGTGTCATTCAGTACTGGAAGGGCACATAATCAAGCAATTATTGGCTACAGGAACAGCTCCATGAATCCAGACACCCATTGTGTGTATTTGGATGTTCGTGTGTCTATAAAGATATATCATTACACCATGGTTTGGGGTGACATTAAGTGCCCACCAACTGTGTTGCTTAGTCGTGGTGCAGCTCGCTTGTCCAAAGGCTGGCCCACATCCTTAACTACAATGCCCTGAAGCAATGATGTAACATCCCCACAAGGGGAACCAACATAATGCATCATGTGTTTACCAATATGGGTGACCACTGCAGCCCCCTCAATGTGAGGTCTTCCCTAGTGGAATCTGACCACAGATCAGTCTCATTAAAACTACCAGAATTAACCCCCTTGCAGACAATACAGACATATATTTCAGCAAAGCAATTTATTACCTCCTGTGGGATGGTTTACATAGCTTGACTGTACTTCCCCCCTCAGATGGACAGGCAAGTATGCAGAGCTCTACATCCATGCATTATGCAAGCAACATTACAACTGCATGGACTCCACTGTACCTGACAGGAGGAACACAGGCTCCTCATGGCACAGCAAACCTGCCTGGTGGACAACTACCATTAGCAGGCTATACAATAAGAGGTGGACATTGCTGTGTGACAGGTGGGGTGAGGGTGCCCCCCTAAAATGGAGGCACAACCTTCTCAGCTAAAACAAGCACAAAGTGTTGTTGTGACATTGTGTAAACACAGTAAGTGGCAAAATTAGCCATCCACACAAAGCAGAGCCACAACGCACAGTGTAGTTACATGTGTAAACTCAGACAGGCTCAGAGTGTTGAACTTGTACATAATGATGCCACATATAATGGGTCTGTACTCATAGGTAAGCTGTAGTCCCACAGATTTTGCATCAACTTCACTCCCCTTGTCCCTACCACATGTGCCACATGACATTCCTACAACCTGTCCCATACCTCCCATATCTATATTAGATCACAGAACGCTTAGGTTAGCGAATGGTGATTAATTGACCCCATATAAGTGAAAGCTTACAAAACCAAACTGTCAGGACAGCGATTTTTTTCCAAGGGGAAAAAAATCGCTGTTTCAAAAAAAAAAAAAAAAAGAAAAGAAAACACTTTAATACATGATATTAAGTTGGGAGCTGTGCCCCCCACACCCCCCTACTTAAATATACCAACTCTGAGACTGCACTACAGTGCCAAAAACGGCAAACTACTGAAGCGGCCATGCAAATTCTTTCCCAGGGAAAGAATTCGCTTACAAGCCTCTTCGATATTTTGCCGTTTTGGCATTTACAGCTCGACCAAGTCGCATTCACTAACCTGTATCTTCGGTCATCTGAGAGGAACCCTCTACAGAGCAAGTCATAACGGGCCTGTCTATGGGGATACACAGCATCTATTGGACATGCTAACATCCCAGGCTGCATCCTACATGGGATCTGACAAGGATTATTAACACCATTGGGAAGACCTTCCAATCATAATGAAACCACTGGCTGCACCCCAGCTGATGGGACAACAGCAACTATTATATCCTTGCACAGAGGTGATGACTCACTGACCACCAGAACTATACGCCTCTTGAATGAGTGTCCATATCTGCATGCCCATAGGGCCAATCATCATGGAACTGATCAGCACACATATATGTGATCTACACACAGTTGACCGTACACAGTTTGGATCTCTGACAGGGGTATCATGACTCTTAAATGTGGTGGACATTTCTGAGGCAGTCACCAAGAACCTGGGTGAGGGGGCATCAAGGCATACAACCCCCTGGACTTAGTCAAGCTGTCTGACTATATCCCCCACTTAGTCATCATTTACAAAAGCACCCACTTAGGCATCCATGGTAATATCATTGTAGGGGTCATTAAGTGGCCCATTGATGGCACACATACTCAACATAGGGACAGCCACCTTTAATAGCTGATCTGTAAGCAGCAGTGTTAAACAGGGCTCAGTCCTGGGTCCTCTACTGCTTGGAATCCATTTAACCACAATACACACGAATACTGAATGTCTGTGGCTAACACCGTTGACTGATGCCTGCAAACTGTGAGCACTTGTAGAGTCTGTGAGTTACGTCAATATTCTACAAGAGGGTATTGATGAATAAATGCCTGTTGATATACTAATGGCCATAAACTCCATGCAAATATATATGTAGTATCATTTCTATCAGTAACACCTATGTACCTGGTAAGTAGCACATCAGTCGCAACATGTGATGTACATACTCAGGGGTGATAGAACTGGGCACATAGGCCTAGTCACTCAGGTTTACACCTAATTGTTCCTAAGATCACCATGTCTCTCCGGTGGTATGGCGGGAATCATATCTCATAGCTGAGGGCATAGACACCTGTAACTTACATACTCATAACTGCCATGTACTCTTCCCTCTGCATGCCAATATCTGAGTTGCAATGGCCATTTGGTAATGTACCTTTCCAAGCACTAGTGGCAATTGCATGCAACAGTTTGGTCCCTCAGAAGGAAACTTCACATCTTCAATATCTGTTCAATGGGGATCAGCAGAAATCAGTGTCATTGTAGCCTGTGGCATACAAACTACTCAGAGGTGATCTCTGCCTTGCATACAGGGCAATGTGTGACCCTGCTTGATTGTAAATGCTGCATATCTGTAAGTGGCATGGTACATGGATTAATCACTCTAAGGACATTAACCTAGTATGTGATGTTAGTAATACATGTTGGTGGGAGAAATCTATCTAGCAGACTTTAACACATCTTTGAAACAGAACCCTGCCTAATGGCAAACAGAGCACCTCAGTGCACCTCATCACATACCATCTGTATGATTGACTGGGTGATCATCATTTCACCACAGGCCTTCTGCCTATGTCCCTCTTGGACAGGGTCAATATGTACTGATCATGTAAATAAGGGCATAAAGGTGTCTAGGATTGTGAGGGCTGTATAGCCATTATGTTAGGGAAGTTCAAACATCCTATGGTTCCATAAGCTGATGTAAAAATGCTCTAACAGCCACACATGCAAACATGGCTGCATTAAGGATAGCACCACTTCCAATTAATGCTTACAGGACACAGCATGGCACACACATAGTGCAAGTTGGCTTAATGCAGACTATAATGCTTACCTATCTATTGGTACACACTACAGATCACAGTATTTGATGCATGCAACACACCGCATGTCTGCTGTTGCTATCTCTTTAGGACATATTATACTTGATGACATCAGCAGACCTAGTTGTGGTCAGGCATTTGGAGGCCCACATCACCTGCTACAAATAAAATACTGCAAAATCCTACTTCTTTTGAAGTTAGAGAGGTGATCATATTTATGCTGTATAGACATACACACACACACACACACACACACACACACACACACACACACACACACACACACACACACACACACACACACACACACACACAAACACACACACATATACCAAGTGAGATTAGAACCCCTACCAACCTAGTCTTACACACTATATTTCACAGTACTTATCACACATGCCACAGATTGAGTCTGATATTACAATGGCAGCTGGTAGTCTTAAGGTAGATGACATCATCAAACCTTGTAGAAGAGGAAAGTTTGGAACCCAGCATCAACTTACAGGGCCAAAAAGTGCAGAACCATTGCAGTTTGATAGCCAATGAGGGATTCTCAGTTGTTATGCAGGGGGATACAGACAGACAGACAGACACACACACACACACACACACACACACACACACACACACACACACACACACACACACACACACACACACACACACACACACACACACACACACACACACACACACACACACACACACACACACACACACACACTCACAGATGTGGCCTAGAGTGAGATTATAACCTCTACCTATCTAGCCTCACACACTGTAGATCACAGTCATTATCTAACATGCCACAGTTTGAGTTGGCAGCTTGGTAGTCTTAAGGTAGGTGACATCATCAAGTCTCATAGAAGAGGGCAGTTTGGAAGCCAGCAGCAACTTACATGGCCAGAGTGCAGAATCATTGCAGTTTGATAGCCAATGAGGGATTTCCAGTTGTTTTGCAGGGGGATTCAGTCACACACATGCACACGCGTGCATGCGCGCACACACACACACACACACAC
This sequence comes from Protopterus annectens, assembly GCF_019279795.1. Lineage (NCBI taxonomy): Eukaryota > Metazoa > Chordata > Ceratodontiformes > Protopteridae > Protopterus > Protopterus annectens. The sequence continues at coordinate 166,767,637 of NC_056725.1, forward strand.
ACACACACACACACACACACACACACACACACACACACACGCACACACACACATACCGAGTGGCCTGGATTGAGATTAGAACCCCTACCTATCTAGTCTTACACACCATAGATCACAGTACATATTGCATGCACTACAGCTGATGTCTGTTTTGTATATGATTGCCAGCCAACTGCTTGTGGATTAAGCACACTAGGCTTGTGTTAAACAGCATCTGTGGCCTGCAGAGTGATATAGCTCCATACTGTTATTTGCATCTAGTAACCTAGCAGTCAGATAACTGTTATTTATCCTAGCTATCTATTCACAGTTACTAGTATGGCCATATGTGGCTGTTTGCACTGGGATGATGGTCAAGCCTGTGGGCAGGAACAATGTGCCCTGTCCATGCGTGTGTAGACAACATTACACATTACACCTGCTCACCTGTTGCTGCATGTGTGGTGACATCCAGCAGGTTCAAGGGTCTGTCGATAAGTGCATTATGGGCTGTTGAGACCTTACTTTGAATCCTTTGAGCAACATTATAGATGTGTGATGCAGCAGTTTTACTCAACATTATTAGGGTATGTAGGACAATACAGACATTGACACATGTATTTATGTGTATAACAGCGATATGTGTAGAAATGTAGCTGTGTGTGTGTGTGTGTGTGTGTGCGTGTGTGTGTGTGTGTGTGTGTGTGTGTGTGTGATATGTATATGTGTTATGTAGATATATGGAAAGAGCCTGAGATGTGTGTGTGTATATATATATATATATATATATATATATATATATATATATATATATATATATATATAGATATATAGGTATATATAGGTATATATCTATTTGTAAATACATAGAGATAGATATACTATCTACGTGAGTGAGAGATAGTGACAGACGGATATGTCTATACATATGTATATATGTATACATATATCTATACATTACAGGTCCTTTTGATCAAGGGGCAACAGAACTGTGCTCAGTTTAACTAAGTGTATGAGCATTCCCAGTGTGACTGTCAGTATTTATAAAGTGAATCCAGCCCACACCTACTTGTACTCCAGTCCGGGATTTTATGAGTTACAGACAATGACATCTATCCCTATTTCTGCAGTACTGCAGACTCAAATTGTCTATGGCATTCTCCAGCTGTCTGATGTAATTAATATGTGACAGAGGTTCATAATGTTACACCACACACAGGCTGACAGTCTGTAAAAACACCAACATAATAATACCTTACATCCCAAAAATGTGGATACTTTCAGATTTGAACCATCAACATCATCACACATGCTAACTTCCCTAGTCCACTAAGCCACACAAGCTGCCAAACAGAGAGGAGTCATTCATCACACAGTCAACAGCATACATGTGTATGTTGTTATTCCTGCATTAAGTGAAACATACAATGTATGATTGATTTCTATCTTACTGCCCTGAGATTGCCTGCACTGCTGATATACCATTGATGAGTTACTGTTAAAGCAGTTATATGGGAACACTGTTGTGTTGGGGGTGGGGGAACAACACCACATATGCTGCTGGGCTAGACATTACTCCAAGTATCATGTGATACCACTGTTTAACATATCCCTTGACTGATGTAGTCAATATTCTAACCATGAGGCCTAGTGAATATTATGGAATGCATACTAGTGGACTGGGTATCTGTAATCCCATGTGGATGTTACTTCTGTCCAAATAGCCCACTATACTTACTTGCATGAATGCAGCAGATCCATACATACAATACCATATCATAGTAATCCTTACAAGTACTGTGTAGGTTAGAGACTTACCTTGTGAATGCAGCAATTGACATTACTGTAGTTTAGGGATGACCCTGTCTGATGCAAGCAGTACACAGCCAATACATGGATAGGTACAGGTTGTGTGGGCTGCCTGGCAACAATTTTAATATATGTATGTGAATAGGAGTAAGGTGTCAGCCCCTAGGCCCCTAGGTTGTCAGTGAATATGCTATGTGTTGTCTCTTAGCCAAAGCCAGGATGTACTGAGCATGCCTACATCTGCCTACAGGGGCATCAGCAGGGCGTTTCTCCTCCAAGTCCTCCTGTGACTGTGGCTGTGGTGACTTAGGCACTGATGGGATGCTATGTATCCCTTCCCTTTGCTGATCCTGCTGCAGCTGCTTCTGCAGGATCATATTGTGTAGCATGGCACATGCTGTGAATATATGTTCACATGTGGCTAGAGAGTACTGCAGGACTCCACTAGATATATCAAGGCACAGAAGCCCAAACACATGCTCTATGATGTTCCTGGTTTGTGTGTGAGCCTCATTATGGCATTCTTCCATGTGTGTGTGTGTATTTATGATGGGTGTCATCATCCATGGTTCCAGTGCGTAGCCAGCATCCCCCAGTAAATGGCCATGTGGAATGTTTCCACTAACAAACATCTGCTACAGCTGTGATGTGTGCCAGATATAGGAGTCATGATAATTGCTAGGGCTGCCAGCACACACATTAATGATACTCCCCTGGACATTGCACACAACCTGGCAGTTGACTGAGTGGTACCCCTTGCAGTTGACATAGATTCTACCCTCTTCACCAGGTGGTGCCTTGATGTGTACATGAGTACAATCTATGGCACCCAGTACTTCAGGGTAGTGTGCTACATGGTAGAAGTGTTGCATATTGCTGGCCCTCACCTCAGCGGTGAGCAGAAAAGAAATGTGCTCAGTGGCATGTGGTAGCATGGCGTCCAGGAACTGGTGGAATATCCTGGATGCTGATGCCTGTGAGACCCCCATCATGTCCCCACTTGGTCTTTGGAAAGTACCTGTAGCTAGTATCCTAAGGGCTACACATACCTTTGATTCCACTGAGATGGGTTCCCTTCGGTTGGCTCTGGGTCTGAGTTGAGGGCGGCAGAGCTCATTGAGTTCTTGTAGTATGTCCCTGTCCACCCTGTAGTGCTCTACAATCTCCAACTCATGTAGCTCCTGGGCCTGAACACTCTTCTCCTTCTCAGTCTAAACCTATTGTCAGCAGCAGCTGACTTCAGCATCTAGCACATACGGATGTAGCAGACTTGCAGCAGCCCCTAGCATTATCTCAATTAAAATTCCCAAGTCTGTACTCCAACAGTCCGGAGTATTGGGGAAAAAGCAGAATGTAGGGTGTATGCATACTTTATACAGCTCTGCTGTAGGTGCAAAATGTCTGATTGGCTAACTATGATGCATTCCACCTGCCTACAACATAATTAACTTTATTTAATGGTCCTAATTCAGTTTGCAGTGCTGCGCACAGTGCCGCAGCTCACAGCATAGCTTAAACAAGGGTCAAAACTAATTGAATACATCCAGTTTTGAGACACAGCAAGGTAGTGTGCCATGCAAACAAGGTAGTGTGCCATGCAAACACGTGCACCAAAGCTTAAAAGTGCTTAGAAGTCAGTGGACATACCCCCCTGATGTCAGCTATATCTTGTGCAAACATCAACATGGGTCTAAGCCTACACAAAGGAGATATGCGGACATGATTACTCCTTTCTGCTATTCAGTAACTCCACCTCATTTACATATATAGCCGTGCTCACAGCCTGGAAAATACACGCTTCAGAACACTACCATGTTAGCAACAGCACCAATGCACCATTGTAGGGACTCCAGTTAAGGTCATGTAATACATTTCTGTCACATAATATTAATTTTTTTTTTTTTCTAATTTTTTTTTATTTTTCTATAAAGCTTGTTTGCACACTGCAGCATGCAGTGCAAACATGCCGAGATTATTAAAAAAATTTATGTAACTTATTTCCTTTAATTTTTCTGACATACAGGATAATAGTTTCACTGATATGTGTATGTGGCATTACATTTTCAGGGGATTACTATCCATATATTTACAGTTTTACACTCCCTTTTGTCTGTCTACACTCCTGTACACAATTTTTTTTTTGTGTAGACTACGGACACAGGGTCTGAACAGATGCCTATCTGCTTGTTGAATCACTCTACTTGCCTCATTTGCATAAGATTGATCTGCTTATGAGGTGATTTGCAAGCCACGGAAGTTGCAGTGTTTGTGCATGCGTGCAAGCTGCTCAGCAGTGCTTAGTGATTCTAATAATGTTCATGTTCATGTAAGCAGTGCAGCATGATGCCTACACAGAAAAAAATGTGTAGGCTTTATTAAATCACCAAAAAAGAGATTCCCCTGCGCGTCAGGAGCTGCACGGCTTCAAAAGGAGTATCTCCAAATACAAAAAACACACAAGCCAGCAGCAAGCAGATAGTGTCAAAGAACAGTTTAATAAAAACTGCCCCAACAGCCAAATGGCATCAAAAACATACCGGTTTCGGCAATGGTTAGAAACCTAGCCTTCTTCAGTGTAAATCAAGACGCCAAAAAAGTAAAATGCTGTATTTATACAGATGTAACCATGCTGATTGGTTATAAAATTGTAAACATGTGCTGATACTCAAATACCATAAAGTAACACATAGTTTAAATGGCCATGAATACATTCAAAAATAAATTCAAAAATAAATTAAATCATTAAAGGGCTTAAGTACATACTTATCTAAAAGGCTATCTGTAGATAGCATATATACAAGATATGAAACACCAATTGTACAAAGGTGGAGGTTGGACAAGATATGCATGTATACAAAATTCAAAATAAATTAGAATACATACTACAATATAACATAAGTTAATCCAATATATATATGAAAAGAATATATATATGTATTCTAAGAATAGAAATACCATATGTTCCACATAACATGTAATATATATTTTATCAATTTATAGACAATCATTCAACCCAGGGCTGAATAATGCTCCTAATTTCGTGATCCATTTCTTTTCTTTAAGATTAAGTTTATTATGCCAACCACTCTTGATAGTTCTATCACCAATGATTTTATCTATAATAGTAAAATGAAATTTGGCAGTACTGTGTATTAGAGTGTGTTTATATAATGCATTAGTAGTTTTATGGCATCTAATGTCACTGAGGTGCTCTGAAATGCGTAGTTTGACTGGTCTTGATGTCTGTCCTACATAAAATGAATGGCAAGTGCAACTTGCCAAATACACGGCCCAATCCGTGTTGCAATTTGCAAAAATCTAATGTCAAAAACAGTATTGGTATTCCTACTAGTAAACTCCTTGGTTTTCAACATATGCTTACAATTGACACAGTGGCCACATGGAAAAGATCCTATAAGTCTGTCACCTAAGATAGTGGTTTGATATACTTGTGGTAGAGTAGACTCATGATGATGTTTATAGTGATTGAAGTGACCAGCCAAATTCTTCCCTTTACGAAAAGAAAAAAGGCATTTATCAGGAACAATGTTTTTAATCTTAACATCAGCCTGCAAAATGTTCCAATTGTCCCTAATGATTTTAGTAAAGTTGTTTGTGTTTCTACCAAATGTAGTAGTGAGTCTGAGTATGTTTCTCTTAACATATTTCTTTTTATATGTTAACAAATTCCGTCTATGTAAACCCCTAGCATAATTCTGAGCCATGGTCACATATCCTGAACAATAACCACGTTCAATGAATCTATGATGCAAATCCTGAGCCTGATTGACATAAGTAGTGTTCTCAGAACAATTCCGCCTGATCCTAATAAATTGCGATTTAGGAATGTTCCTTGCTATATGTTTTGGATGAAAGCTGGATGCGTGGAGAATCGTATTGTATTGGGGGAATTTTCTATGGGTTTCAGTTGTCAGGGTATTGTCATTTTTCTTTGTTACCAAAACATCCAAAAATGTAATGGCTTCCCGATCATGAGTAATAGTAAATTGTATTCCCCAAATATTATCATTCAGGTATTCCATAAATTCCTGAAGATATAAAGTATCCGATCTCCACACCATCCAGCAATCATCCAAGTATCTACGCCAGATATCTATTTCCGGCAGGAACAGATTATGAGTATCATCGTAAATCATAATATGTTCAATATAAGCCATAAACAGATCAGCGTAAATGGGGGCAAAAGATGCCCCCATAGCTGTACCTCTGATCTGCAGATAACATTCCTGGTTGTAGAAGAAAACATTCTTAGTCAAAACATGCTCAGTTAAGTTCAACAAGAGAGTATTGAAACCAGGTTGATATAATTTAGATGCATTGAGCCAAAATTCAATTGCATCAAGTCCACCCCAATGTGGAATATTAGTGTAAAGTGAACTTACGTCCAGGGTACATAGTAACCATTCTTTATCTAATTGCATATCATTTATAATGCTCAGAAATTGAGTGGTATCCTGTATTCGTGATCTTATATATGGTAGTAATGGCTTTAAATACATCGTTAGGAATTCAGAAAGAGGTTCTGTAATCGACCCCATGCCTGATACTATCGGCCTTCCAGGTGGATGTAAAAGATCCTTATGTATTTTAGGTAGAAAATAGATATATTGTCTAGTAGGATCAGTAATTGTTAACTGGTAACATGTTTTTTTGTCAATAATACCATTTTCAACAGCAGATTTCAAAAAGTCATCAATATCCTTTTTGAAGACCAGGGTGGGGTCCAGTGGCATTTTAGTATAATATTTGACATCATTCAATTGTCTATGTGCTTCAATGTCATAAGCACACCAATCTAACACTACCACTGCCCCTCCTTTGTCTGCGTTAATAATAACTAATTCTTTATTATTAACAAGTTCCTCTAGACAAGATTTTTCACCATCAGTGATGTTATTAGGCATAGGTCTCTCATAATCGTGCTTAAAATGTAACTCACTAAGTACACTTCTCAAAAAAAGATTGACAGCTGGATGCATAGGAGGAGTGAAATTAGAAGCATGATATTTGAAACTTTCTTGTTGTGAATGTGTAGTATCCCCTTGTTCCTGAAAAAATAATTTTAGATTAATAAGCCTACAAAATGAAAATAGGTCATTAGTAAATGAATCTTCTGGAACAAAAAAGCCGGGAATAAAGGATAAACCTTTATTGAGTAGAGATATCTGTTGATCTGATAAAATAGTGCTAGAAATATTACATACATTATTTATTTTTTGGTCAGTATCTCCAACAGGTTCTGCAGACTGGTAACTTTTTCGGTGCTTCCTGCCCCCCCTCCTCCTCCTACCCCTGTATTCCCTAAAGGGGATACATAGTTTTTACGTTTGGGAGTGGGGGAATCCATGGTGGACTGTGTATCAGTATCTGTACCAGACGAGGTCTCCAAATCAGTAGACTCTATGTTGTTACTATGCCCTTTTAATATGGAACGTGGACGTTTCCTTTTAAATTTAGAGGCTTGCTTCTTAACACTCTGTCCTTCTTGAAATCGGACATGTCTAACAGTCTTAAATGGTTGACCCTTGTCATAGTCTGAGATATCACGAGAAAACTTTTTAAGTTTTCTATCCTTTAAAATCTTATCAAAATTCAACAGTTCAGTACTCAGTTTAGATAGTAAAGCCTGGAAGAAAGCTTCATTTTGATAATGATTACATTCCTCAATCAAATTCAAAACTAAAGTAGTTTCACTCTCAATGATTCTAGTATAATGTTCAGATAAAGCTTTTACAAACTTCATCGAGCATTCTTGTTGTATATGATTCCATTCCGAGTAAACTATCATCAGGACTTGCCACCAAGGGCTGTATTTTCACTCTGAGACCCCTAGGGCAAATGCCCTTGGCCAAATATGCTTTCAATAGTTTGTGGTGCCAAACACTGGATCTTAAAGTCTTCATATTTTTATTAAGTGCAACAAATAGTTGTTCACATTTCTGTTCGGGATTTAAAGAAATTATGTCTCCTGGGGCAGTGGTATCATTTCCAATGCCGAATGCTGCAATATCATCTTTATCTGATGATAAATCCAATAGAAGCTTTTGGAGATCCATATTATCACCCAAATTATTCTTATATATAACCACGGCCTGTATATCAAAATCAAATAGTCAAACAGTAATCAGACAATAATGGCTCAACACCATAAATCTAAAATTGGTTAGTTGTAGCCACGTCTAATCTAGGTCAATAATGGTATATTTGAAAAAGTCAAGGTAGAATGCTTGGCCCACAAATAGCATTTATTTGTTAATATAGAAAGATATACAAAGGTGGTCCCAGAAGTGAAAATGTATAATTGGAACACAATGATCAGCCTAGAATCAATGGAGTGAAAATATTAATAAAATGTTATTGTATATATAAATATACTAGAGTTGTTCAAATGTTATCGACCATATCATGGACAGATACTGACTTAGTCCTATAATCCCTTGTAAATTCTTAATTTATACTATATAGACTAAATCATATGGCACCAAAAAATTATTGCTATATAGAGTTGTGAAAACTGAATTGCTTATTACAAAACAGTAAAGCAATATGAATCTATCTTGTCTGTACTATACTGTCAAAAAGATAATTGTAAACAAACAGAATTGTTACAATAATTTGTTGACATTGGCCCTTAATAAATGTATAAACTAACACCACTTAGAGTGTAAGTATTTATAAAGTTTGAAAAAACAGGAGTTTGATATAACAAATTAAGGACATAAACCCCACATCACTGTATTTCAAAAGATACTGTTGTCATTAAATCATATGAAAAAATCATAAACTATTAATAACTAAGTATGGCAATTGCAATTTGTTTATGCTAAAGTTAAATTGGTCCTAATGTTCAAAAAATTCAAAAACCAAACCTCAACAAAAGTCCTATATTAACATCAGGTTCTCCCTATAACAAATCATCAAAGGTAATTCACAATCCCTGCATACAATGATGTTTATCAGCCGATGTAGCAAACATTTATGAATATATACTGGAAGTCAATCAAAAGACGGAAAAGATAGATTCCGCCTACCAAAGAGTGTATATAAGTTGTTGACATAAAGTTTGTTCACATTAGCCTTTGATGAATATGTAAAAATAGGACTAATTGCAATGTAGGTATTTGCCAGATTTTAAATATAGAAAGCTTAATATGGAAAAGACATAAACATAAGCCCTACATTACTGTACTTCAAAAAGTGCTGTTGTCTTTACAATTGTGAGGAATCAATCATTAACTGGTGCTAACTAAGTTATAATAATTGCAATTTGCTTATACCACAATTTAAATTGGTCATAAGAATCAAAAACCTAACCTAAACAGTAACGGCATGTAAACTTAAAGTTATGCCCATGAAAAGTAATCAAAGAAACTTGACAGCCCCTGCATACAATGATGTTGATCAGCCGATGTAATGATCATATATTAGAAATCAGTCCAAGAACAAAAAAATAGGTTGCACATACCAAAAAATGTATGTAAATTGTTAACATAAAATACCATATCACATTGTGTCCCGTCAAATATCATCAGGAGCAAAAGATGAATCATATATCTCCAACAATTGTATGACAGTTCAAGAGTTTGTTGAAAAATTATTCAAACCCTGTTCCAATGTCATCCACAAATAGCAAACCAAAGAATAAAAAATGGCTGCTATAGAGATTTAAATGTATCAGTTATTGAAGTTCTCCACCCGTCGATAACCCGAACACCACAACACGTACAATTCACATCAATACAAAAAGGCCATGTTGAAAAAATAAGGCCCAACCTGTATGTCCAGCCTTTGTTAGTAGAAAAGATGTTCAATACAATCACTAATATGAAATGAAATCAAGAGTTCACCCAATTCGTGTATTAATCCGCTTGCCCAAAAGTCTATACCAGCAGTGATGTTCCACGTACTTGAAATGTAGAATATGTGACAACCCTAAAAAGTTATAATATGGTTGCAACTATATAAACTGAACATATAGTTCCAGATAATATGGCCCAGTTCACGATGGTTTCCCCAAGAAGCAAAGGAAACATATGCAAGTAAAATGCTTCCCTGCACATACAGCTTTCAGCGACTAACACCAAAATTTGGTTCTCCAAAACGTCGTCAAACCATATAATGCACTACTCACTTGTGATATCCATACCATGAATGCTAGTCGCCATAGGTTATGAAAATAGTTGTTCGATTCCCCTAGGTCCAATGATATAGGTCGTGTAGACAAAACAACACTAGACGGAATCGCAATTCACCCGATGCATATATTCACGTACAAACACTCTAAAATATACATAGGCCACGCCAAAGATGATATCCATCACGTCAGTGAAGATAGTCCAATCCTCATATAATAATGCGTTATGAAAAAGCAGTATGTACACAAACACATTCAAAAAAGAATGTGAAGCAGCCCAAATGTTACAAACTCAAGTCCAAAAACTTCGACCAACCGCATGGTCACAGATTCAGCGACACAGTCCACCATGGTTCTCCCCCAGCAGGAGCAAAAGGAAGTGCAACAAAAAAGAGATTCCCCTGCGCGTCAGGAGCTGCACGGCTTCAAAAGGAGTATCTCCAAATACAAAAAACACACAAGCCAGCAGCAAGCAGATAGTGTCAAAGAACAGTTTAATAAAAACTGCCCCAACAGCCAAATGGCATCAAAAACATACCGGTTTCGGCAATGGTTAGAAACCTAGCCTTCTTCAGTGTAAATCAAGACGCCAAAAAAGTAAAATGCTGTATTTATACAGATGTAACCATGCTGATTGGTTATAAAATTGTAAACATGTGCTGATACTCAAATACCATAAAGTAACACATAGTTTAAATGGCCATGAATACATTCAAAAATAAATTCAAAAATAAATTAAATCATTAAAGGGCTTAAGTACATACTTATCTAAAAGGCTATCTGTGGATAGCATATATACAAGATATGAAACACCAATTGTACAAAGGTGGAGGTTGGACAAGATATGCATGTATACAAAATTCAAAATAAATTAGAATACATACTACAATATAACATAAGTTAATCCAATATATATATGAAAAGAATATATATATGTATTCTAAGAATAGAAATACCATATGTTCCACATAACATGTAATATATATTTTATCAATTTATAGACAATCATTCAACCCAGGGCTGAATAATGCTCCTAATTTCGTGATCCATTTTTATTAAATCACCCCCACAGTTTATTAATGCATATGCACATACAATAATAAGGGGAAATTAACACAAGGAGGCACCTTGTGTCAAGGGTGATACCCTCAACACTAAAAGATAAGAGGCATGAGAGATGTTTTGTTTTGTTTAATGTATGAGTGAAAGGAGAGAGAGAGAAAAGTTAAAGTTAACTCAACATAAGTCTTAATAGGAAAAATCGGAACTAAGTTAAGCAAACAGGATCAAATCCCTGTAAATGGAACACCTGCATATTTTATATACCATAATTATGGAAAGGAAAGTTATAAGTATTTGAAGGAGTGGTTTCAGCTTACTAAAAATTGCCCTGGTGAGGTATTTCCAATTAAATATGATAAGGATAAATTAGTGAAATTGAAGGGTATTTTTGGAAGAAAAGAAAAATAAGGTAAGTGAAAACAATAGGCAGTATTTTATTCTTGATATACTAAAGCTCTTAAAAGGGAAAGGAATCAGCATTAAAGGAATTACAGGATGCTAATATAAAGTTGCTACAACAGGTAAAAGAGGTTAAAAAGGCAGCGCTAACCAGTAAAAAGGTATCCATTTACCCTGTCTTGGCAGGTTTGGGAGAAACTGGGGCTGGCCAAAAAGGAGAGATTTCTGAAGAGGATGGTAATCTCCAGTAACTACTGCACCCCCACCCCATGTTTATTGGTAAGGGTGACTCCTGTACAAGATTCTGCTGTTTTTTCAGATCCCTGCATTTCGGACAACTGTCCATTCGATACCAGGTCAGTGTGGTACTGTTACATCTCAACCTAGTTCTCCTGTTCAAACCTCATCTTCAGAACAAGCATCTGCAGCCAAGGAGATTTCTTCTTCTTTTTCCTATAATTTTAAACAGGCTTCTACCTCTCCAACAGGAGCACTAGTATTTGGCACTCATGTGGCTCATCACACGCACTCACATGATAGGGTAGGAGAAGAGGCTATTGCTTCTGAAGAGGATCTTTTGGCACCTCTTACAGAAATTTTGGGGGCTAATAATAGAATGCTTGTTCATCGCCCTTGGACCCTTGCTGATTTGCATACTATGTCTAAAAGTTTTCCAAATATTAGAGAAGCTCCATTATGGTTTAAGGAGGAATTAAAAAACTATAATAAAATGTTACAACCCTACTTTGACAGATTTAAACCAGCTGCTTTGAGTAGCTGCCTCAGATGAAATAAAAACAGTTACTTGAAAAGGCTGAAATAACAGATTTTACTCTCACAGGGAATGCACTAATAGACAAAAAGACAGCATTGTTAAATAAAATTACAGAAGTGTGTCAAATTAGGACAGACTGGTCTAATATACAGGCATGTAAGCAAAATAAAGGGGAAGCCCCTGCAGAATATTTGTGTAATCTTAAAGCAATGCTTGCTACACATTCAGTAAAATCAGTCCCAGCAGAACAAGCTAAACAAGTTATTGCAGCTGTCTTTGTGCAGGGTTTGTAAGCCCTGTACAAAATCAAATAAAGCAAGCGCTTATAGACTGGCAGAAAAAAGGACATGGAGTCCTTATCAAGTGCTGCAAATCACAGTACTATGTCAAAATAATAAAATATAAATAAATCTTGATCCTTTGCTGCCAATGTATCAAAGGGACCCTATGTCAAGGTAAAAATAAATTTAAAGAAAATGTATTTCCTGGTGGACACTGGAGCCATTAGGTCTGTATTAAAAGGTACCTCTCATAGTCAGATACCAGTATCAAAACATAAATTAAAGGCATTTGGAATAACAAATCCTACTGTTACGTATCCTATTTCAGAACCTATACCCGTTTCTTTAGGACCGATTGAAAAAAGCCATTCTTTTCTTTTGAGTACTACTGTACCGGTAAATTGGCTAGGGAGAGACTTGTTATGCCAACTGGGCTGTACTATTTACTGTACACCAGAAGGGGTGTATTTGGATGTTCCAACAAAATCAGAGGGCATACCTCTCAACTATCCAGATTTTTGGCTCTTATATTTGGTCTGTTAATCATAACATTTGTATTTTCTGGCAAATCACTGGGCTCATCTGAGATTTGAAGTCACTAAATAATGACATTTTCTGGCAAATCACTGGGCTCATCTGAGATTTGAAGTCACTAAATAATGACATGCATTTGAGTTTCAGACTTCAAATCTTTCAGAAAATATATGTTAAAACAAAACCTGTTACTCTAGCAACTTTTTAAGTTTATAAGAGCAATATTTAAAATATGTCCCTATTTTTGGGCTTTTGCACCCCCCATTTTATTGGGCTTTGTCCATATTTCTTATACTATGAGGCTGCGGTATGTCAGAGGGGGAAGTATTAGCAGTCTTAGCAGAAGCCGAGGAACAGCATTTTGAAGGCATACACACAACTGAAAAACTGCTGCAGAAGGTACCTGCTAACTTATAGACTAAACATGCTAATGAAGTAGGTATATTAAAATCTGCAGAACCAGTAAAAATAAAACTGAATCCATCAAAACCTCTCCCTAGAGTTCCTCAATATCTACTGAAACCAGAAGCAGAGGAGGGAATCAGACCTGTAATTCAGTCCTTGATACAATAGAGAATAATAGTGTCAGCTAAAAGCCCTTGTAATACTTCTATTCTCCCCATGAAAAAGCCAGGAAAGGATACTTATAGGTTTGTGTGTGTTTTGAGGGCTGTAAGCAATGTATTACCAACTTTCACTGTGGTTCCAAATCCAGCAACAATACTGAGTTGCATACCACCTATAGCAAACTATTTTTCAATATAGATTTATGTTCAGCATTCTTTTCTATATCTATCCACCCTGAAAGTCAGTTTTTGTTTGCTTTTACTTGTAAGGGACAGAAGTATACATGGACACGGTTGCCACAAGGATACACTGAATCTCCTACATTATTTTTTCAAATTCTAAAAAAGGATTTGGAAGATGTGACATTTCCAGGTGGGTCTGCATTAGTGCAATGTGTAGATGATTTACTAATAGCATCTGATTGTTGTCAGCAGGATACAATACATTTTTTAAATATTCTTGGAAAAAAAGGACACAAGGTGTCAACCTCATTCTGTATCATCTCTCTTACTTAGAATGAAAACTCAACTCCAATTGACTGCACATCTAACTAAATATGAACTTACACATTTTTCTGATCCATTGATTTCTCTCATACACTGTCCTGTTCTAAATTCCTGCATCTTTGTTACCTACTGCTGAAAATGGCAAAGAGCATGAATGTATGTGTGTTTGTGTTTGTGTGTAACTAATTATCTGCTTTCTCCTAGAAATGACTTAAAAGACACTCCTATACCCAATGCTGAACTAGATCTATTTGTGGATGTTGCCTGTGGAAGAGATCAAAATGAAAATTTGGTCACAAGAATATTTGTCTGCACCAGTAATAATGTTTTGCTTTAACAAAGATTAGAGTCTATTTTGTTACCTAAAAATATTTAGCAGCAGTTACATGAAGTGCTCATCAAAAATGTATAGATACTGTTTCAAAGGGAAATTAGGCAGATCAAACTGCTAAGCAAGTTGTAAAAGGACTCCGTGCAAGTTTTCATGTGATGTTATTACAAGACTCTAGTAGTGATCATGTGTTTGATTTTAAGAGAACATCAGCCTTCCAAAATAAAGCATCACAGGGAGAAGTTCAGAGGTGGCTTAAAGATGGATGCAGGAAATCTACCGATGGGTTATGGCGACATCCATACGGCTGACTGGTGGTGCCAGTCTCCTTGCTGCCTTACCTGGTAAGGGCATATCATTTACCAGCCCATGCAGGTAAGACAGCTTTATTTAATCAAATTACCCAAAGTTGGTATGCCCCTCATGTCTCCTCTTTGATACTTTATTATGTTAATAACTGCAATATGCTTACAGCATAATGTTAGCAAAAATGCAAACATTAGGGCTGCATGCTTGCCACCACCTTGGGGACCTTTTGTTAATGTACAGCTGGATTTTGTCCAGATGCCAAAAGTTCATAATTTACAATATATACTGGTAGTGGTTTGCATGTTTTCTGCATGGGTGAACTCTTACCCATGCCACAAAGCAGATGCTGTAACAGTAGTTAAGAAACTGATGTTTGAATTCATATCTAGAGTTGGTGTACTTTGTACTATCAATAGTGACCATGGAACTCACTTAAAAAAATTCCTGATTAAAGAGCTATGCAAGATTTTTAATACTGAGTCATCTGGATTAGTAGAGAGGGTTATTAGGACCTTTAAAAATAATATTTCAGGGGGTGTGGCCAGGATGCTGACAAGATAACAGTTATTTCCTGCTCTGCTACTGTTATATTTCTCCGACAGGAAATTTAAAGACAAAATTATCTGACAAACTCTTTAGTTAAAGTTTCTGATTATTTTAAACATTTTCTAAGATAATATCATTTTTATATTCCTACATTTTCCTGTCAAATTTACTTCTGGAAGTTATTTTGCCTTCAGCCCTGAGATGAGTCATCTTAAATCCAGTACGCTTGATACTTCCTTTAAAAAAGAACTGCAGGCTGTTATGATATTCAGGATTTGTTGGTGAAGATGGATAGAAAAGATTCAAAACTGGACAGTTTTAAAGAAAAGTGCTCTAAACAAATGGACTAAATACAGGAAGCTCTACAGCAACAAAAAGTTCAAATCTCAGATATAGAGAAATAATATTAGAAAATTTGGTCTTCTTGAAAAAATAGAGGAGAACAACATGACAAATCCCTTAATATCTTGGTTACCTAAAGTTCTGGATTTACCTGAGTCTATGTCATTTGGCATAGAGATAGCACATTGGTCTTTATCTTCCGCATCATTACTGAAGAATAAATCAGCTTTGAGATCCATAATTGTCAGATTTTTCTCATCACAAGATAAAGAACTAGTTCTTAAAATAGCTTGGGCTAAGTCTCCCATCAAATTTGATGACAAGATTATTAGGTTTGACAATGACTACTCCACTACAGTTCTTGCTAAAAGGAAATGTTTTCTTCCCTTAATTAGAAACTTAAAAAAAAAAAAAACAAGTAAAGATTCATTTATTATACCCAGCTAGACTGAAGATTTTTCTTTTGGATGAAATGAAGATTTTTGAAGATTTGCATGCTGCTGCTTCCTTTTTAAAAAAAAACAATGACATCCTTGATAAAAGTGAAGACATGGATTTGTCCGTAACTTCCCTTAAAAGACAGGCTGAGAGATCTAGGTTGAAGATAAATGAAAGGAAGAAGACAAAGAAGGACAGATTACTTTATTTATTTTTTGTGTTTTTATATATATATATATATATATATATATATATATATATATATATATATATGGTTTACTATCAAAATCCCAAGTGCAGATGTTCTGCAAATGAGATATTGGATGGCAGATGGATGATTGCTGTGTTGCTGACCATCAGTAGTTCATATCAGTTAATGCCACTCTGCATTTGCTGATATGAAGTTGATCTAAGGGCTAGAGATCACAGTACAGTGTGGATTGGGACATTCATCCCTTTCCTTGCTGTAGTGCAATCTTGGAGTTGGACTATATAGTTAGCAGGAGGTGTGGGGGTGTAGGGGGGCAAGACACGATGTAAATTTTGTACTGTATGTTTTTGTGTTCAACATTAACATCAACTCTGTAGTGTGTGTGTGTGTGTGTGTGTGTGTGTGTGTGTGTGTGTGTGTGTGTGTGTGTGTGTGTGTGTGTGTATGTGTGTGTAGCCATTACATGTTTTTTAATTTATAGCTTCTTCTGCACATACTTCTCTCGATATATAATTCTGTATAATGGTAACTTCAAGAATGCAGGGGAAAACTCGGATCTTCATGAGTTAGATAAGTCAATATGAATATTATTTTTAGTTTTTATGAGCTTTTCTGGATATTTTACATTTCATATTTAGATTGCTGCAAGAGGTAGATGAGCATATTATTCCTAAAAAAAGTCTGTTTTGCTTATTATCCTGGCACCAGTTCAGGTAGTGGTTTTATTTCCTTTATAGGACATAGTGATTGCTTACTTATTCAAGGGTCTGTGTTTCTCCCTTATATCATTTATTTTAATTATTACTGACTTTTATTTTCTACTCTTTATAAAAGTTGATTTAAATAATATATTTTTTTAATTCATAGGGTATTTGCTTATCATCACTGTTGCCAGTTAGGTGTGTTTTTTGTATATGGTGGTGCTTTGTGGCATGGCGGTGTTCACTGTGAGGATTGTGTCCACGTTTTGTTTCATTTGGATTTCATTTTATTACAGCAGTGTATGGTTGGTGGGCTATGGATGGTTTTGCTTTAAATGATTTGTTTGTGGAAGTGAACAATGGTTTGCCTTGTTGGGTCTGGCATGGGATGTACTGGTTGATCTGTTGAGTGAGCCTCCTGTTGTCGTGGTTTTGTATTTTCTTTCTTTCTGTTGGGTAGAGGTTCGAGGTGAATGAGTGCTGCTTTTGTGAGGGATTTTTGGTTGTGATTTTTGGCTTTTTGTCATTGTAAATGTTTTTTTTGTTGTTGGGATGGGGATCGGCTTTTGTGTGAGTGTTGTCAAATTGGTAGGTCATTGATTTATTGTGATGTCAGGTGCAGTGGAGTTTGACAGGTGGTATTCTCCTCTGTTGGTCTAGTAGATAAATTTTAATATTTTAGTCTCTTGTACTTTTTGGCTTTACCACCAAGCTCTTGAGGGTATTATTGGTTGTCTGTGAAGGAAAGGGGCAGGTGTCATGTTACTGTGTTCAACCTGATGCTATAGAGCCATTGGGCATTACTGGAATGATGATTTCCTAGCGATAATTTTGCTTTGGATCTGAAATATTGATATGCAGCAATAGATCTTTATGTTTGATAAACAGATGTGATATTGCAATCTGGAGGTGGATGTTTTGAAATGTTCTGGGTATGAATCTTAGTGGCAGTTTTGATAGAATCATATGCTGTGGTTAACACCATTTACAGCTGGGCTGTGTGAAAATCTTATTATTAATAACCTACGCCATGATTTAGACTCAGTAATCTGAGATTACATTTATAATGATTAATAAAATTGTGGTCATGGTGTATATTAGATGTTGCCATCTTTATTTTGCCATAGGATAAACTTATAAGCTTTGAATCTGATTAAAGTACTATGACATTAAAATAGGATAGACAGTGATGCTGAAAATGTATAAATGTTTTGAAATATAATTAAGAATTAGAAATCTTGGAATTTAATATGATTAAGGAAGTATTAAATGAGGTATACTCAGGGTGGGGTGTTAAATATAAGGCCCTTTTGGGGCAACCATTAATGGGTAATGCTGAGGTGATAGAAAGAAAAAATTTTAAAGGGGCTTGTATCATACAATATGATACTTTTTCAGATGTGTTCACACAAACTTTGAGTTCACATTGGAACATATCCAAAACTAATAAAGAGGTTTTTAACGGGGTGGGACATAAACCTGTATTTACATATAAAGTTGGTAGAAATTTCAAAAGGACATCTGAACACATTAATACAAATTCTATAATATTTAGAGCAACTACTGCCTGTGGAAATTGCAATATGTGTTCCATGATTTATAGTGAACCTACAATAAAGTTAAACAATGGATTAAATAGTTTGGTTATGTTCTGTAAAGGGAACTGTTAAACCAAAATGGTTGTTTATTTAGCGCTATGTAAATCATGTTGTACATTTTACATAGGGAAAACAGAAAGGTCTTTAAAAGAACGTATGTATGAACACCAATATGACATTAAAACAGGCAAAGTTACTAACGCTTTATATAAGCATGGTTCAACCTGTCCATTTTTTAATGGTTACAGGTTTGGTATTACTGATTTAGTAAAAGAAAATAATTTCGGGGGAAGGGTTAATTTTAAAACTTTTTTGCTTAAATAGCTTAAATGGCAACTTAGGCTTAGGGCGAATATGCCACCAGGTTTAAATGAATACATAAGTATCAAATCTATTTTAACAGCTAGAGCTGATTGTATTGGATGAACAACAGCATGCAATATAAGGTGGATTTTATGTAATACATGTTAGACTTTATTTGATGTTTTTATAACATATATTCTTAAATTTTAATAGTTGGTTGTTTATTATGTCTATTTTGTTTTATTAAGCAGAAGAGATGTTTGTAACTCAATATGCAGTATCACGTAACACATATATTTTCTACTGAGAGTAGATGTTAGAATATTTCTTTAAAAATTTATTGGAAAGGTGTACTGTTTAATTGATTGGCAATTATTGTATTAGGAAAAATGTATTTAACTAGATTTTTGGCACCAGTGCTTTCATCTGAAGAAGTCTGTGTCTCAGACGAAAGCGCTCATTTATTCAGCTTTTTCAAGTTATTAAAATTGACTATTGCACTTTTATTGTGGCGCTGGACTCTTGTTCGCTTTTGGATTTAATCTTGGAATTTACCTTTATTATATTACTAGATTTTCTTTTGCTATACCAAGACCCTTCTAGTAATAATTTATTTTTACGAGCTGACATTTAAGTATTGCAATCTTTTGGATTCTGCAGTTCCTGAATAACACACTTACACCTTTAAAGACATAAGTGTTATTTTCCAGAACAACCATATCAGTTGTATGGGTTTTAATGTTTTTAGGATTATCTCCTCTAGTATGTTACTTACATTTGACTGAAGCAAGCAAATTTGTGAACTTATGTTTCTAAAAAATCATATTTGTGTTGTTATAATATTTCATTATCTTTTTTATACTCTCTTTCTTTCTAATCCTTTACTCATATTTAGTACTATTTAATGATTTAAATAGCAGAGAGGAGGTCCTTTTTGTATTTTTTCCTATTGGATGGGCGGGATTGTTTGCCAGTTTTGCTGTCCAAATAAGAAGTTTTAGAATCCATGAGGTGTGGGTATGGTTTTATAGTTTTATGCTTTCTATTAATGAAACCTATACTTTTTATAAGGTGTCTGTTATTACTATTTCATTTCATTTCATAATACAAATATTCAATACTTCAATTTATATGCAATGCTAATTTTACAGATTTTGCTTAACAATGCGATTCCAAAATATAGTCCTTGTGTGGAAGTTATGTTATATTATTTTTGATTGTACATGACACATTATTCATGCTTTACATAAAATGCATTTCTTTGAATATTAATGGATTAAATAATGGATGTAAAAGAGGGAATTTAAACAAATGTCTAAAACAGTTTAATGCTCAGATTGTTTTCCTTCAAGAAACACATTTACTAGAGAATGACTTAGGCTTAATACAAAATCATACACTGTTTTGAGTAGTTCACTTTATAATTAGAAAAAAAGAGGTGCAGTTATTTTGTGGAGAAATACTTTACCTATGCCTAGGATTATTATTTCTTATAATGATGACGAGGGTTTATTTTGTTTGATAACATTAGAAATATATACCTTTATTAATTTATATTGGATACAAGGGATAGGGGTCAAAACTGTTAAGCAGCACTTTGATTTGATTGTCCAAAATGCAAAGGGGAGTATTATTTTAGCAGGAGATTTTAATTGAGTCTTAAAAGAAGATGGCATTGATATTAACAAAAAAAGGAAAATAACAGCTCCAGCTAAAGAACTTTAAAAAATCATGGACCTAATGCATATCAAAGATATACAAGAATCCTTTGTTCCTGGTTCTGCTCTGTACATGCAATTTTCTCATAGATATGGTTCACAGGCCAGGATAAACAGAGATTTACCTAATGACTTAATAAGTAGGATAGATAAGGTAAAAGTTGCTTCCTGTCTTCCTTCTAACCATAACACTATAACATTTGATATTTTCCTTAAAAGAAATAACAACATTATTTTAAAACATATTCATGCCTAAATAACCAATTAAAAAAAATTCAGAAATTTTTATAAGGAAGGTGCAAATTTTTTTAGAAATCAATTAAACTGATGATATTTCTGAAATATATATTTGGGATGCATTAAAAGCATACCTATATGGTAAAATTATAACTTGGTACTAAAAAAAAAAACACCAACGGGATAAATAATTAAATGATCTTCAAAACACAATTGCTAACCTTAAATTAGATAGTCAAAAAAGAAACAAAACTCAGACTAACAAGATCAGAAAGTTGAATGATAAATACGTGGAAATAATTCATAAAACTATGATTAATCTGGAATGAATTAAGTTAACTATTTTGTCCTGTAATCCCAAGTCAGTTCATAAGTTGGCTAATAGAACCAAGATAATAAGTAAACCCAGTCAAATTAAAGAAGTTTTCTCTTTGAAAAAAAAAGAAAAAGGTTATTGACTTGTAAGACATTTTGGCTGAATTTAATTCTTATTTTAATACATTAAATAATGATAATTTAGTTTTGGACTCTCAGGTGGAAATTAAGAAATTCCTAAGAAACAATGTTAAAAATAAACAGTTGAGCAGATGAGAGCTTTGTATAAACCCATCTCTGTTTCTGAATTAAAGACCCAAATTACTAAACTAAAACCTTATAAGGCACCCAATAATGATGATATTATCCCAGAACTTTATAAATTAATGCAAAATAATCTCTTAACCTTGCTTCTTAAAGTTTTTAACTTAACCAAATATTTAAAGTATGTTCCCCTTCTTGGAAATATACTCTTATATCCCATATTTTGAAACAAGATAAAGATCCAACTAAATGTTCCTCCTATAGACCAATTTCCTTGTTAAACATAGATTACATAGTATTTATGGCCATACATGCTAATAGATTAAAACAATTTCTTCCAATGCTTATCATTGATGATCAAACTAGTTTTATTCTGAATAGGAATTCATATGATAATATTAAAAGAATGTTAACATTAATTGATTTTGTGAACCAAACAAAGGAAAAGTTAACACTGGTAAGTTTTGATATCAACAGAGTCTTTGATTCAGTAAATTAGAATTACCTTTCTTTGGTGTTAAAAGAAAATAATTTTTCTGATAATTATATTCATCTTATTGAATTTCTATACAATTTTGTATACAAAACATTAAAATAATTTGCCAGTTTAAGTGTGGTTTGTTTTGGATTTGGCAAGGCAGTGTCAGCCTTACTTTCAGCAAGTAGCATTTTGTTTCACTTTTTACAGTTTGTGCCACTTTTTGGTCTTCTACTTTTCAAACAATTGCTCTTTGGGCTAATAATTCATCTGATATTGTTACTCCTTGTTCATTCCTTATGTATGGGTATCAGTTCCGACCTCGGAACCGATCCGGCCATCTTCCAAGCTCGCGTCAGCTACAAACTCTCGAGCTAAACTCTTACCCTTAATTCCCCTCTCCCTGTTACCTCAGATTTTGTTTGCCGCATTGCCATTCGGTCGTGTCAAGCTGCTTTTCTTGAGCTAAGTATAGATATTTGTTGTCAGACTACTCTAATTTAACCTTTTCTGTCAGAAAAGTTTCTAATTTGTTGTCTCTTACCCTATCACATTTAGCGACCATATTTTCTTGAGTTTCCTTCTCTTTACTCTGCACTTTTTACTGCGAGGTATTTTCTCCCTTACCATCGTTGGTAATCCCTTTCTTTTCTTTATTACCTTCGGGTATTCTTTCGTACCATTGCTGGTACACTTTCTTCTGTCTCCTTTTCTGTCATGGCAGATAAAAAAGGTAGTCCAGGATTTAAAAGGTGCTCTGATTGTAGTCACAAATTACCCACATCAGATGCACACTCTTTGTGCGTTTATTGCTTGGGTGTGTCTCACTTATCTGTTGACCTGCCCTGTGGTATTTGTAAAAATTTTTCCAATAGAACTTTAATTGAAAGGAAAAATAAGTTGTTGCTGAAGGGACTTCTCAAATCTACCTTTTCATAGGCTATTTCTAGGTTGGAGGCTTCAACCCCTCCTAGGGCCCATAAGAAATTTTTGGATGATCCTACTTAAGCCAAGTCTTTGCCTTCATCCCCAGCTGGGGACTCCCAGCAACCAAGACCTAAGAAGGCTAAAGTTTCTGCTTCAGAGCTCACTCAGTCGGCCCCAGCACTTTCGGTGCCTAGATCTTCGGCACCAAGGCCTTCGGCACCATCAGTGATCTCGGCTTCATCTACTCCTGTAGCCTTTACTATATCGGTACCGAGGGGCTCCTCAGTTCAGACTACTACATTGGCACCAACTGTTCAGTCTGCACAGACCTTGACCACGACGGCTCATTCAGAACTGACACCTCAATTATTGGCTCCAATTTTGTCGGTTCCAGCTTCAATACAGGCAACCACTTCGGCCCCGATCCTTTTGTCAGTGAGACCGTGACCTCGGCACCAATGATTGTCTCGGTGCAGACACTTGTTGTTCAGTCTCTCTTGGCACCGTTGTTCTCAGTGCAAACTGGTGAGGTGGGCACCGAGCTTGTCTCTTCTGTGGATAGACCTGTTTCTCCCTCGGTCTCTGTGAGGTCCACTAGAAGCCTTTCCAAACATGACGTGTTGCGTCTTGTGGATCAAGTGCTTCTGGCCAGAGGTATCCCACCCCCCAGGACCTATCCTTCTTTGGGAGGTGCTCACCCATCACCAAAGACCCCTTCTTATTCTCCTCCTTCATTGCCTTTGAAGTCCATTGATATAGCACAGTCTTCCCCCTCTACGGTTCCCGTTATGGATCTCACTAAGGAACCACAGTTGCCTTCATGGCAGGAGAGTTTTGCTACAACCCAGGATGACAGTTGCGACACACGTAATTTGTTGTTTCACAGCCATCTGGGGACTCCAGGTTGTCAGGCTGAGCCACTTAGGGGAGGGGTGACCTCTGTCCTGGACACTCATCCCTCTTCAGGTAGAGCAGCCTTCCAACTGATGGAGAAGGCTCTGGCTTCTGCTAGTGATACTGTGCTGTCTATCTCCCTGCCCTCCTCTGGGCTGCTGTGTTCACAAGTCGCACTTAATGGATACAGGGTGCAAGGGCCTCAGGACATATTCCCACAGGAAACCCCCTTTCCATTGTCTTCCCCAGCTTCTCCCTCTGAGGAAGTTCACCGGAAAAGTTTGTGTAAGAGAAAGCACATGGACTCCACAGAGGAGTCCCTCACTGAAGACACAGACTTTGATGAGGGGGAAGAATCCCCTCAGTCACCCTCTGAGGTATCCTTTGGTGATATCCTCGAAATCCTTAAACAGAGAGGTGACTGGCAGGTGGTGGCAGCTGCAACCAAAAAGGATCAGGCAGAAGAAGAAAGCCAGACTGTCCACCGACCCAACAAAGAGTCCTGGAGCCCTGGACAGGATAGGGAAGTGCACCTTTGCATCAGCAACCTTTGCTATCAGATTCCTGAATTATATGGCACACTTTACCAGGCTTCAAAGGTATTTGATTTCCAAGCTCTCTGAAACCTTGGCTGGTGCTATGTCTGATGAGGTCCGTGACAAAGTGGCCTCTCAGCTGGCCACCATTGAGTCAATATCTAACTCCTCCATGCAACTGATATCTCACGCATCAGAAGGAGCAGCTAGAGCAGCAGCTTCAGCTGCAGTCTTGAGACGACAAGCCTGGATGCTCTTGTGCAATTTTGCAGAACCCTTTAAGACTTCCTTTCTTAACGCTCCCATTGAGGCCTCTTCGTTGTTTGGTCCCAAAGTTAAAAGCACACTGGCCAGATGTGAACAGGATGGTAAGATCCTTTCTACAGTAGGTGTCCGTTATTCTTCCCCTCAACGTGCTTTCTCCCAAAACCAAAAGAGTGGGAAGATATGGTTCAAGAAATCTCAGGGTCCTTTCCATGACACACAGGTCAAGTTCTCCCCTAGAGGCAGAGGGGGAAACTCACAGGGAAGATGCCCCTTTCGGGGAAGAGGGGGTCCGTGTAACCAGGGTTCCAGCGACTCTTTTCCTGGCCAATCCTACCAGCACTCCTGAAAAGCGGCCCAACTCCTTTCCTCTGGAGGTGGTTGGGGATCATTTCTCCTTGTACTCTTCTGCCTGGATAACCATCACCACTGATTCTTGGGTACAAAGGATTATAACAGGAGGTTATCATATCCCCTTTGATCTTTGTCCTGTCCCTTCAAAAAACCTTCCTGATGTTCCACCCTGTCAAAGGGAAGAAGCAGCACTAAAGATAGAAAAACTGTCAAGAAAAAGAGTCATCCAAATAGTCCCTCCAGACTAGATAGGATCCGGATTCTACTCAAGACAATTTTTGGTGCCAAAGAAAACCGGGGACTGGTGACCAATTTTGGATCTCAGTGTATTGAACAAGTTTGTGAGAGTGCAAAAATTCTGGATAGTCACAGTACAATCTATCCTCCTGCTTTTGGAAAAAGATGATTGGATGTGCTCGACAGATCTTCAAGATTCGTACTACCACATAAAAGTGGGCAGGCCATCAAGAATATTTCTGCGCTTCCGTGCAGGAGCCAGTCACAACCAGTTCAGAGTACTGCCCTTCAGACTCTACAGCCCCAAGAGTGTTCACAAAGTGCATGGCAGTCATCACAGCTCACTTGCGACTACAAGGATTCCAGGTATTTCCATACCTAGACGACTGGCTCATCTCCGCCCCCACCAGACATCTACTGGAAGAAGCCCTGGCATATTCTCTCCTCACTGCACAAAGGCTAGGCATAACCATAAACTGGCAAAAATCCAATCTCACCCCATCTCAGTCCACAGAATTCATAGGGGTAATCTTGGATACAAAGAATTGCAGAGCATCAATTCCAAAGCACATAATTCTAAGGATAAAGCAACAACTGATCCCAATCTTTTCAAGGGAGAAATCCACAGCTCACTCTGTCCTACAGCTGTTGGGTTCCATGGCAGCCTCCATCACCATTGTTCCCCTGGCCAGGTTTCATATGAGGCTTCTACAATGGCTACTGCTCACCCAATGGTATCCTTTTCAGCATCCTCTTTCAGCCAAGATTCGAGTGACCCACAGGTGGAAACAGGATTTAAATTGGTGGATGACCCACAACTTGTCATAATGGTCTCGCCCCTTCTCCCCCCAGCAACCCAAGGCTACAGTGACCACGGACGCCTCCCTGATGGGGTGGGGGGGGCTATGTCAGGGACAGACAGTCAAAGGCACTTGGTCCGAATTGGAGGCCCAACTACATAGAAATGTTCTAGAGCTGAGGGTGGTGCTTCTGGCATTGCAAGCATTCCATCCCCTTCTGCTGTCTGGGATGATTGCGATTCAATCAGACAACATGGCGGTGGTCTGATACATCAACAAACAAGGAGGAACCAAATCTTACCCCCTTTGTCGAGAGGCCATAAGGATATGGCAATGGGTGATGGCTACCAACCACTTTCTTCTAGCACTGCACATTCCTGGGAGTTCCAACATGATAGCAGACAGACTCAGCAGGTGCATTCTAAAACCTCATGAGTGGCCCCTGAATCCCTTGATAGTGGTGGGGATCTTCCACCATTGGGCCATCCTTGCTGCGACCTCTTTGCATCCCCGACCAACTACAAATACAGCAACTACTTTGCCCTGATTCCCCCTCTGGGACAGATACCCAGGGATGCTCTAGTCCGCGATTGGCCCTCAGGTCTTCTTTATGCATTCCCACCTTTTCCCCTCATTCCCTAGTGTCTGAAGAAAGCCCATCAGTTGAAGAGCAAGGTGATCCTCATAGCACCATATTGGCATTGTCAGATTTGGTTCCTCTTCCTTTGGCCTCACCTGCTAGATCAACCATGGATTCTCCATCCAACCCCAGAGTTGATCTCACATCCACAGAACCTGATTCATCCCATCTTGGACAGCCTGAAGCTCACAGCTTGGCTCCTCCAATTCCCTTGATTGCCAGGCAGAACGATCTTTCCTTACCAGTACGGGACATTCTTATTGCATCTCATAAGTCTTCCACTAGAATTATTTATCTGAGCAAGTGGAAAAGATTTACCTGTTGGCTGAAAGAAAAACATGTAGATCCCTTCTCAGCACCAGTGTCGATAATACTAGAGTATCTGGCTGACCTTTTTCAATCGGGTCTATCGGCCTCTACCATTAGAGTTCATTTGACTGCAATATCTAATTTCCATGAGGGTGTCCAAGACTCCTCTCTTATGTCACACAAATTATGAAAGACATTCCTAAAAGTTGTGAATCATTTGAAGCCCCCTTTTAGAGAATCTATTCAACTATGGGATCTGTCATTAGTTCTACAAGCTCTGACAATGCCACCCTTCCAACCAGCTTCTTCTTGCGACCCCAAATATTTGTCATGGAAAACCTTGTTTTTGGTCACTATTACTTCTGCCAGACATATCTCTGAGCTTCAAGCTTTATGCATCAAGAGTCCGTACTTGATTTTTATAGACATAGAGTGTCTTTGAGAACTAATCCTTCATTTCTGCCAAAAGTGATCTCTGAAATGTCCATTAATCAAGCCATTGAATTGCCAGTTTTCTTTCCCAATCATTCAAACAGAGGAGAGTATTGCCTACATACCCTAGATATTCACAGGGAAATCCACTTCTACTTGAACAGGGCTAGGTCCTCTCGTAAATCTGACCAGTTATTTTTGGCCTATTCTGGACCTAGATTAGGATCTGCTGTTGCTAAGGTCACATTAGCTAGGCGGTTGAAAGACTGTGTGACCTTCATTTATACACAATGTAATATCCCATTGCCTACTACCATGAAGGCTCATTCGACAAGGTCGGTGGCAACGTCTGCTGCCTTCCATGCCAGAGCTTCTTTACATGACATCTGTGCAGCTGCAACTTGGGCTACGCATCATACCTTCATCAAGTCATTACAAATTGGATTTGGCCTCCAGGGGAAGAGCATCTTTTGGTTCTATGGTGCTCAGGAATGTCCTTCTATGAGATCCTCCCAGGAATAGAGGTAGCTGGGGACTCTGTCCCATATGTAAGGAATGAATGAGGATTAACAATATCAGATAAAGAAGTTATGTCTTACCATAACATTCCATTTGTATTGTTGATCCTCGTTCAGTCATTACGACCCTCCCTCCTTCCCCCTCCTGTGGCTTCTAGTGGATCTCACCATCCGGTTCTCTTAGGTCATTTGACCAGAGGTAGCCTCTACCTTCTTTTGACTTGCAAACTCAATCTGAGGTAACAGGGAGAGGGGAGTTATGGGTAAGAGTTTAGCTCGAGAGTTTGTAGCTGATGCGAGCTTGGAAGATGGCTGGCTCGGTTCCGAGGTCAGAACCGATACCCATACATAATGACTGAATGCGGATCAACAATACAGATGGAACATTATGGTAAGACATAACTTCTTTTTATACAGCCAGATGAAAATAATTCTAAAATAATATTTGTGCTGAAAGTATTTGTTCAGTTTCCTCTAATTATAACCTTTTTAAATAACTATTTGTGTTAGATTCTAAAAATTATTTATTTAATAATTCTAATCTATTAGCTCCTCGTACATTACTATTATAATCAATACTATAAGAAATGTTGTTGAGGTACAAAGTTTTTTTTTTATCATTTTCCCTACTGCTTTTACACAAAATAATATCTCCACATTGAATTTACAGATTATGAACTCTTTTAAAGAGAGTAAATTATTATACTGGTTTCAGTTGATGAATAGAGATACATTGGGGTCTTCCCAGTATATTTTAATAAATTTAATCCGGATAGAGATATGTGGCTATATTTTCATAACTACAGGCAATATATGGAAAGAAGACTTAATGGTATGCAACCACAAATAAGGGGTTCTATTCCTAAACTAATTGATCTTTTATATCTTTTGATATATCATAAAACAAATGGGAAAGGATTACTATCTGATATTTATAGAGTCATTAGAAATGAACTTGAATACATTAAAGAAAACTATTAGTCCTATTTTAAACTTATAAATAATGATTCTCCATGTGAGAATGATAGAAAGCATTACTATCTGATATTTATAGAGTCATTAGAAATGAACTTGAATACATTAAAGAAAACTATTAGTCCTATTTTAAACTTATAAATAATGATTCTCCATGTGAGAATGATAGAAAGCTTATTTTATCATCTTCTAAACAAACTACTAGCTCACTTAAGTGGAGAATCTTTTCCTGAAAATATATTCATAGATCCTTTTTTTAACTCTACATAGGGTTGAGTTGATTTCTAAAACTAGAACAGTCTGTTGGAGATATAAACTGGACCTCAAAGCTGATTGGCAGCATATTTTTTTTGAGTGTGCCAGACGTAAACCTTTCTGGAATAAGATTACTTTTTTTACAGTCTTTCTTTTCAGATAACTTTTTTTAACCAAGTCATTGGTTTTATTTATGCTCCTGTTCCTAGATGAGTTAAGAAACTGAAATACCCAATTTTATGGAGTATGTTATCAGTTGCCAGAAAAGTCATAACAAGGAACTGGAAAAATTAATCTTCTCCCTCCTTTAGCAAGTTGTCTAATATTATGAAGTATGTCACCTGGAACTGTTGACTGTTAAATCAAAGACTTACAGAATCACATCTGGATATAACTCTTGGACGAAGCTAAAGGAACTGTTAAACAAATAGTAGCTGAATTGTTTAATACTGGAAATTCTTTGTAGTTACTTACATTTTAGATGCCTTTTGTAAATAGTTACTTGTTTTTTTTATTTTGTTTTTGTTTTTGGTTTATATATGTTATTTCTCTTATAACAAATGTTATTATTTTTTCATTCATTTAATTTGATAAAAAGAATAGGGAAAAAATCAAAGATTTGTGCTAAAACAAACCTTAAAGGCACTTTCATTTGTATTAATGGGTATGAGGAGTACATTAAATACTACAAGGAGATTGAGCCCCTGTGAAATATTAATGAGGCAACCCATGGCCCTTCCAGCCACTTCCTCTGTGTCATATGAAGAATTAACTCTAATGGATGATGTTATATTGTCTTAACTGCACACAACTTATTCCTTTCTTGCAGCAGTACCACAAAACTGTAACAAAAGCTCTTCCTTAACCTCCTGACCAGCCCTGTCACCAACTGTGTCCCGGTGATTGGGTTTGTGTTAAAACTTTCCAGAGAAAGAACTGTTTGAGTAAAAAAAAAAAGGCTTGTTGTATGAAAGCTCAAGATGAAAGGATTAATCACCTTCCCCAGTGAGGGATTAAAAGGGAAACTCAACTCAGACAGCAGTCCATGATGAAGCTAGTAACACCAGGTACTTTTGCTTTGTTTTGGTTGTTGTTTCCTTTTATAAGCTTGTAAAAAGATAGTTTTCTGTTGGTTCTTCGAAAGTATGCTGTTAACTTAAATGTGACAAACTGTTGGGTGTATTCACATATACCTCATCATTCTAAAGCAGGGAGTCCCATAATGCCAATCCCTGCATCACCGGTAATATTTGAAAAGGATCTTAGTGACACTAATGTAACTTGACATAATGTGACTGACTCTTCAAAGGTTGTCTCTCTTCAGCTTGCAACCACAAATCATGTAGACACATGGTATACCAGAAATGGAACTGTACTGTATCAGTGGAAACCAGCAAATACAATGACACTAGACATGAAATTGCATTGAACTCTTTACACTTAAAAAGCTATGACTGGGGTCATGGCATGGGCATAGTAGAGGACCATTATTACATTTGCAGTGATCATGCCTATCCCTGGTACAAATTGGTTTGGATGTTGTTTTGTGGACTATATTATTCCTGCTATTTAACATTTTGAGAACCCTCTATTGTGCAGAATGAGAAATAAATGGGCAATTCACTAGGCACATGTATTTTTGTCTTTACTCCTAGGTATGAATTGAAAAGGACAATGTTCAAAATCGCCATGCTTGCTCAAATTCTTCAGAAGGTAGCAAATCACAGTTCACATTGCATCAGAATGGTAAATAAAAAAAATGACTGAAATTCAAACTGTGGTATTACAAAATCAGTTGCCACTCAACATAATGTTTGCTGCCAAAGGGGGAGGTCATGTGCCTCATAGGAAGTCATTGTTGTTCTTATATTAGTGACTATCATGATAAACAAGAAAAGTTGGCCAATTTCATGGAACAGAGTGTCAAGGACCTGGACAATACATGTAAACAGTGGACACTTTTTGGATGGTTGGGCAGTGCATTTGGTAACCTGGGAACTAGTATACTACAAGGTATCATTACAATAATTGGCATTTTTTTTGTCATTTTAAAATTTTCTGTTCTAAAGGCTGTAATGACAAAATGCTTAACTGCACCTGCACGTGAAATGCCACTTATAAAAGTATTTAATAATAAACTTAAGGTAAATAAAAATTCAATCACTAGATAATGAACACTATGATACTGAAGCATATTTCATCAAGTTAAGAAGAATTAAAATATAATTGCGTGTGTTGTGTGACACTGGTAGTGTCAAATGGGGGAGGTCTGTTATGAAAATGTATGTTGTCTCATAATTATTCTTCACAAAATGCATATTAACTTGCAGTTTCTTCAAAAATTAGTCATATAAAATGTTTATAATATGTTTATGTTAAAATCATAATGTAATATGGATGCATGATTATGCAAAATATAGTTTCACATAAGTTGTAGCTTTATATTTCAAGTACCTTTCAACTGCATTCTCTTTATTAGCAAATTATGAGTGTACTGACAGATAATTGAAGGCAAATTAAGTGCTGAAGGAGTTAATGGATGTTACTATGTTTAAGAATCTGGTTTCAGAATGTTAATGGGGGAAAGAAAGAAAAACAATGTGTTAGGAATCTTTTGTAAGCTCTGGCTTTCGCAGGCTGGGGGATGAGTCATTGTAAGGATGTCTGTAAATATAGTGCGTACTGGTACTGAATGTAACAAGGTCAAAGGATAAGATTCTTAGGACAGATGCTCTATGCTTTAAAAAGGTGTATTATCAAGTGTTCACATGAGGCTCTAAGTAATTATCATGAAAGCATATAATATGTTAAAATACATTGATTTGTTAAAAGCTATCACAGTTCTGCATGCATGAAATTGATAAAAAAATACAAAATAATGCAGTTTTCTTTGTTCTGGGAGACTGATCTGAAATTTTGTGAAGGCAGTCTCACAGCAGTGTGTATGGAATAAACCAGTACTTTGCACATCCTGAAGCATTATTCTTGACTCAAGACTAAAAAGGTACATTTTTTGTTATTTAGTTGTGCACTTTAGCAAAGGGTAGAGAAATATTTTTGCAGAGACTTTCGTGCAATTATTCAAAACTCTCTCAATTTGTTTGCATAACCAGGATTAAAACATTTTTCCTCGACTGATCAGTAACATCTTAAATCTTTCACTCCACGCTATTTTACCATTATAATTTTTCACAAGTCTTAAATTGCCTTACATGCTCTTGCCTATTACTCTTTGTGAAGATTGGGTGAAGATAGGTGAAGATTGGGTGAAGATAGGTGAAGCTAGCTAGATGGAATTTTGGAGATAATTCTGTCATCTGTACATATTAATGCAAACCACAGGCTTGTTGTCTTAAATGGTAAAAATAGTGTTACATGTGGAACTGAAAAAAAATGTAACAACAGTGCACTCTGCTGACCAAGTAAAGCATGTTGTGACCCTTTGATGTAAATATGGCTCCGGCCGGTCTAGATGAAGGAATTCTTGGTATTGTTTTAAGGCCAGAGTTAATGGCCAGAATTTGCATGCATAAATGTCCTTCCCCGGGATTCATGAAGCTTGTGCCATGCGCTGGAGTAGCGTTGGTGATCTAGCGCCAAATATGGCTGTCAAGCGATTCAGGTAAGAGCTGTTTCCATGTGCACTACCAGCGTATGCCAGAGCTGCGCAGCACCCGGCGCATGTATGCTAATTACCCCATGTGCAGCAGTGTACCATGCAAATGAAGGTATATAGCGATTCATGAAGTTGTGCAGGCATAGCGTAAGCATGTAGAAATGTAAACCAAAAAAAAACAGTTTACATTTTGTCAAACATAAAATTGGAGCCATGAAAGCGGACCAAACTTACGTATTATAATGTTAATATATGCCAATGGCTAAATATATAGCCAATGGCATAAAACAACATGCACAACATATAAAACATAACATTTAATGTCATGGTCACACCAACGCAAAGTAAAACCGCAATGCATCGGTGCGCAAACAGGATCACAAGGAAAATATATTTAGATGTCATAAAACTATAATGTAACGCAATTCATGATATCCCCATAATAGTCAATGGCACGCATGCTACACCACAACCATGGTGCAAGGGTTGCTAAAGGTCTGTGACAGTGTTCCGTGCGGTAACTAGGAATTAGCAGTCAATGCCATGCAAATGAGTCAAGTCATACTGAATTGCAAATGCCCCGCCGGCGTAAGGATGTACCACATGGCGTAGCGTTACAACACCGAGGAGTGGCCTGGAGGTAAACATGACATCAAGAGAGGGGTGCGCCACCGTAGCTGTAAACACATTGGATCATTGCTAATCCATGTTGCGTGTTGCTAAGCAAAGCCACAGGATAGGGGTGTAGAAGTAGCCATAGCTTTGCTTAGCAGAAAGCACACAAGGTAACCGAAAGTTCATGTGAAAGTGGATGAAAGCGCGCACAAAAACCGGTAAACGATTGTGCGCAGCACGCACCACAGCTGAAACAGGAAGGATACGGGAAGACAATAAGGAAATGTTGCGGCATGGTAATTGGAGTACAAATGAGTAATTAACACCAAGAAACTCACAGTGGGCCATAGACAACAGCTAATAAGGCTGCTAGCAGCTACTTGCAGACAAGAAAAGGGGAGGTGCTGTACAGCAAAGGTCACAGCAGAACAAAGCAAACTTGCAGTAGATCAGCTACATAACACATTTCCCAACACAATCCTGGGTTGTGGAAGTACAAAACAAGAAAGGCAGCAGCTGGATGCATGCCTGACAATGGGAGGAGAATCGGGTTGAAAATAGAAGTAAAGGGCAATAGATGAATCACGGCAGACAAGTGTAAGTCAACACCAAAGGTCCCACAATAGCAGTACCTGCTGTGATACGGTAGGGGTTTGTATACAGGACATGGCAAGTGTGTGTCTGTCAGAGCCTGTGTAGAGGTGGCCATGATTACCTTACCATTGGACATGTTTGGGAGTGGGTTTTGTAATTTTCCTATATAGTATCCATCTTATGACAGATTGGCCACCTCACGAGGACTAAAGCTGTCAGTCAGCCACTGCACTGTGTTGGCAAGCCATACCCATACATCTGGCAAAAGGGTTGGTGAACTAAGTATGCAGCCCTACTAGTATCCGGTATATGTCCCACACCCATGTGCCATGCACATACAACCTTGCCTAGGATATCCCACTATGTTGCTAGTAACATGCACATTGAGGACAGATAATAGGCATGGTGTGACCGCAGTGGCCTGCAGAGGACATGGTACCCTGTACAGTGGTACAATAGGCACATATATGCGGACATTGTGCCTTCACTATGTTCCACACTGAATGGCTGCAACATATGTGGTGCCATCATATGTGATCCACTAAGGCCAAACAATGCTGCACACATGTATCCTGTATGGATCCATACCACTGACACCACGGAATACCTGTCCATTCTATCCATGCAGGTGCAGGGCTGACCTGCTCACTATAAGCAGGTTTCACCACACCAGGCCAGTATTGGCATATTGGGGTATAACAGGCTGTGCACACTACATGTGTCTGCCAAACCAGGTACACCTGTACATGTCACTGTACAATATTGAGGGACATGCACATCCCAGGCAATGTCCATGTGGAGGACTAGCAAACACAGACATGGCATGTATTGCAAAACTATGGCCCTATACATTGGTAACCAGGATGTCAGGACAGATAATGCAGTACCCATCTGTGTGGGGCATTGCAGACACTACACCCCTGCACTGCACACCATTGTCACGTGATGCAATGGCAAGGATTAGCCCTCACCCAGCCTTGTACAGCCATCTTGCACAGCCAAACACTACACACACATGGAGCAATGCATACCTGCATGATAGTACTGGCATCCTGTGTCTGCATGTGGGTTGTGATGCTCCCAACCACAGTCACTCCCAGTATAAATCCCATTGGCATACCAACAGTTGTCAACCACTTTCACATGGACTAGCCCATAGAACCTCCAGATATCTCCTGTGGTGCATGTGGTCCTGTGCATTACTGCAGTGTGGCAAACTAAGTAGTTACATTGTGTATTTACCACCCTGGCAAAGGTGTCAATGCATGTCCATTAGAGTGTGGTTGTGGTGACAATGGCATCCATTCACGTGGACTGACATGTGTGCCACACCTAATGTATGTCTACTATATCTGTTGCAGATGGCACTCACTCACCTACACACATGTTCTTACAGCACTGCAACATGCAGCCTCTGTGGCACATGTAGTAATGTCATGCACATGTAATAGTAATGAGTAGTCAGGGGTTTGCCCCTGTACTATTCAGCATGTGGCAGATTATGGTTAAGTCTCCAAGCCCTTCCCTGGTGTACATTGCCTGTCCCGCACACACTCTCTGGTGGATGTGAAGGTGTACACCTGCACAGCAGCATCATGTGTATTGTAACAGATGGAAATGGTCAGGTGATGGCCTCTGCACCTATTGCAGTCCTCCTCTAGCTGATTGCATGTGGTACAGCTGTGATGGTGTTCCCATAGCCATCCGCATGATAAACACAGTACACTATCTAGGGAAACATGTTATTATCAGGTCATGACAGTAGCTGTGAGTGGTACCTGGATGTGGTGTTCTGACACGGCATCCAAATGATATCTGGATGTACCTCAGTCATTTTCAACAGTGGGAAATAGCCTAATGACATGAGGGTGATGTCCCACACAACTACAGCATGTAAGTGTAGCTACACTGCATTGAGGCTACTGCCTGTTTAACATGCGTGTGGTAATGGCTATTCTGCATGTTAAAATACAGACATGACAGTACTCTGTTCATGAGGGAACCCCATCTGTAGGGCCACCTGTGAACAGGTCAGTGTGTGCAACCATTTGTTTCCTGTGTTACACACTTCTGTGCACAGCAGAAGCATGGTGTGGGGATTGCAGACAGTACATGATGATAGGGATGTGTTACTGCCATCGCATCCCTGACTGGACATGTGTCACATGAGACAGTGGTATGACTGACACTGTGTGGGATTCCCAGTGACAAGCCAATGATGGGCAACTGTTCATAGCTGGGGTCACACGTCTACTACACACTGTACAGTTGCCATGCCATGCGGTATATACGCATGTGTTGTGCTCCCTCTGCAAATGTATACCATCTGTTGTGTTGGGTTGCTGGTGATATCTATGCATAATGTCGTAGGTAATCCTGTATGCTGTTGTCTATCACTAAGCCATATGTGGGTTTAAAACGCAACACCATAGGCTAAATGGGTTGGTAGGTCCCGGCAGATCCTCCTGTTCCACTTCAGCTGACCATGGCACCGGGCACTAGCACATCTGGGGCCCAGCCATTAACATCAACCTCTGTTGGCTCTGCACCACCTTTTGGTGGTACCACCACTGAGGATGGAGCATGTCCCCCTTGGAAGCAGGATCAGACAGGTACATATCTGCTGTTGTGCGGTCCCGGACATGTTGTGTAGGTGGCTCCCTAAGGGGTTATGAAGCCAGATATGCCAGTTCAAGGGCAGAGTGTCACATTTACAGGGTGATGCTGCCCCTCCTGGACAGCCCTCAGCACTGCTACCTTTGCAGCTGTGTAGGTGCAGTGGCAGTTGCCCATGGCTGGAGACATCTGTCCCACTGTTCCCATGGGCTTTTGAATGCTGAAGACCCATCCCCATCCAGGGTGTATTCCCCCCCCACATGTGTCATATACCAACGCTGTATGCTGTCATTTCTGTGCTCCTACCTATCCTCCACGGCCATACCTACACTCCTTCCACAACATCTGACCCTCACCTACGGAGACATAAGGCCATTCGGCTCCTAGGACACCATCTGCCCTATACATAGCTGTCCATTACACACACGTGCCCACTGGACACATGAAACCCTTGTAATATGCATCATAACATACTACTGTTATCCTCACCACTGTCCCTTAGGCACACGGTCCTGGTATGCACATCACTCCTACACGGTCCAGGTATACGTGAGGAGGATGACCCCATTGTACACAAAACACTACCAGTCCCTCTATGGTTACCCCATTTACCTTTATCATGATGATGATGTTGCACACAGCACATTGCAGGAGTACTGTTCACACATAATGATTGGACAGGTACTGTTGTGTTAATGTACATTACATGCACAGAGTGATGTATACGGCCAATGTACAACTATTGTCTGTCTGAGGGAGACTTGTGATAACATAGAGCAACACCACTAGATAATACAGGCGTCGTTGGTGTTTCCTGTTTCATTCGTTTGTAATGCTTTGTTGCCACATGATATGTCCCTGATACATCTCTATATATGTATGTACCTATATGCTGGACATAAACACTCACATGTACATCTACATGATGGGATACATTCCTATACTGTTGAATGACTGCATTGTATGATATCCTGTGGTTACAGCCTCTTACGCTCGATTAGCCTCTACATTGCTTAACCAATGCAATACTCGCATACTCGTAGCCAAACACACT
Source organism: Protopterus annectens (assembly GCF_019279795.1). Taxonomy (NCBI): domain Eukaryota; kingdom Metazoa; phylum Chordata; order Ceratodontiformes; family Protopteridae; genus Protopterus; species Protopterus annectens. The sequence goes on from NC_056725.1 coordinate 166,805,131, forward strand.
TACACCCGCTCGATCCCGCACTTGCTAATGCACCGGCATTGGTGCTTGCATCTGTCACTCACACCCCTGGGTGTGAGCAAGGACCACAATATTACCTTGTGATGCCTATTACATCGTGCTATATGACTCCAGTATCGGGATTGGCCACCCATTAGGCGACGGCATCGAGCGACTGTATGGAATCAGCGGCCTGTCCAGTGACACAATCATATTTGTGTGTACCTCATACAATGTGCTCCCACCTTGTGATGCCTATTACATCAGAATACATGAATACAGTATCAGAAATGGCTGCCTATTAGGCGACGGCATGATGTTCGACTGTACGGAATCAGTGGCCTGTCCAGAGAATCATTCATATTCGTGTGTTCCTCTTAGGCATACCTTGTGATACCTATCACACTGGACTACATGACTACAGTCATAGCCGGCCTTAGGCATAGGCCAACTAAGCGGCTGCCTAGGCCACCGCTTTAGTGAGTACACTTTACCAGTATTTATTTGGTGTAGGTAGACCAGGATGGGGGCACTGGGTGGTGTGGTGGGGGGGTGCCACTATGCCCTCTGCCTAGGGCACCAGTTGACCTAAGGCCACTCCTGACTACAGTATCAGGAATGGCTGCCCATTAGGCGACAGCATGGCGTTTGACTGTACGGAATCAGCGGCCTGTCCGGTGAATCATTCATAATTGTGTGTTCCTCTTACAATCTGCTCCCACCTTGTAATGCCTATCACATCAGACTACATGACTACAGTATTGGGAATGGCTTCCCATTAGGCGCCGGCATGGCGTTCGACTGTACGGAATCAGCGGCCTGTCCAGTGAATTAATCATATTTGTGTGTTCCGCATACACTCTGCTCCTGTCTGGCTGATACATGGGAACCGAGACCCTGCATTACAAATGAGTAGTTGGGTTGTGGTAGCCACATCTGTCGGATGGGTCATGCTACCGCATACCTATTATAGGTTTGCCACCTTCTCAATTGGCCAAGGTAGGACTTTAGGGTTACCACCTGTCCCATTTTGCGAGGGACAATGCGAAAATAATCAAGATATAGCACATGTCCAGATTACAGGACATTATTATATTCTTAAGTTTCATTAATAATTGTATACAACAGTTATTTTATATATGACACTTCTATATGTTATGTGAAGTAGCATAAGCAATTCAAATGCAACTAGATTAAGCTTTTATTTGTGCAAATAAGTGTAATCCTGTACTATGCACGGCTGTAGGTATGTTTAGTCCTGGAATGTCTGACATTTCTACAGAACATGTCCCACTCTGGCCATTTGGAAAGGTGGCAACCCTATAGGACCTGTATGTAGAGACGTCAGACTTTGCAGGGCAACACACCCACAGCCAGTAGAAAGGGGTGTACTTCACTGTTTCGCCTAAATAAAAGGTTGCTTTTGTAGCATTATAGTTGCTTATACAGTTACCTATAACATTTAAGTGTTTCAGAGGAACATAATTGTTTTATGCTACTACTACAGACAGTATAGGTAGTCTTTGCCCTAAATCACAGGACATTTGCCTTAATTACAGTTATTATGCAGGACACAACTGCCCACAGGGAAGTGTCCCTCGCAAAGGTGGACAGTTGGTAACCCCAAACCTATTATTCTATCAACTTTCTAAGGTAGTCAGCGGAACATGCACTTTCTCTCACTATTAGACCTCTCATACGAATGGGAAAGAATAAACACTGAATCAGGGACACTGCATAATGACCGCAGGGAAACATTTAGAAGGTTGGTGCTATTAACCTGACACATTGACGGACACAGAGCACATATGTATTCATACACATTGTCTGAGGTGCATGCAGTTTATGACTCTTACATGTTGTCATTATTCATTACATGTATTCTGCTTCTGCCACCTTTCCTCATAATATCACTAGTTCTAGGATGGTTTAGTTGAGACTGTGTTAAGATTCTGATTCGTAATCACGGATGTCCCTGGTAATCGGGGACAGTTCAATGATATGGTCCCTATGTATTCCCCCAATAGTTTACGGACTGTCCATAGATGTGCTCTTACAGTTTGGGAGGTATGAGCATCTGCTATACCCACATTGGAATAGTACTTACCCCCACGGGGCGGTCCTAATATGTGTCTGCCAGCCAACACCTGCACGCCTAGCCCCATAATCGCATACCCATAGTTCCCCCACCTACCACTACTCTACAGCACTCGTCCTTACTGTGGGCGCAGGTGGACGCAGGTGGGATATGAACACACCCCTACACATTGCCCACTCTCCCCGTGTTGGGACACATATCCTACATTGTGTCAACCCATGTGTTATCAGGCTTGCACAACCTACTGTTCCGTGTACAGCTACATCCTGGCTGTAATGGTACTCCCCCATTGGTTGAAGGTACCAAATTTTTGGTGTCTTGCAAGGGACGTCGCTGTCCATGTTTAAAGTGTAGACCTTGTAGACCTCTCCCACTGGTAGTTTTCTGCCGGTGGTCTGGGAAGCAGTGTTGTATTTACCTTTATTGTGTGTCTGTATGTCTCACTGGCCTAGCTGGGGGGGGGGGGTGATAAGTAGACGTTTGTTGAGTGGACCTCCCACCAACATATGCTCGGTCTAAACATGTTACCCATAACTGCTGTGACATAACCTAGGTATATACATGTATATATTTACTGTAACATATATATATATATATATATATATATATATATATAGATATATACATATACATATATATATATATCGATATGTATATATATATTTACATTAATATCTACAGACATATCTGCATATGTTTTCATACATGTCTATTCATATCTTGCTGTCATATGTATATATATATATATATATATATATATATATATATATATATATATATATGTGTATATATATATATATATATATATATATATATATGATTATATATATGTACATCAGTGTATCAATACATTCCCCGCTCATACGCACTTACACATGCGTAATGGTGTTTATAAGCTTCACCAGCATACTAGCGCATTATTCATTATAACGCCGACACACTCCAGTTATCTTGTAATCGGTATGTAGCACGTTATACGGTGAACAGATGTCGCTATATATTCATGTATGGATTACCGATGGTAATTGGAATGTGATAGTGTGATTTGACCAGTTCCTCTTCCGCACAGCCTATTATTCCATGTATTGTCAATGTTTGGATGGGCACATTCCTATTATTTATGTCAACAAATGGAATGCATGCGTTACAGAATTTGTACTTCAACATATATTGTCGTCTGCATGTGAGTATGCATATATACTTATTAAGACCTAGCTGACCTCCACGGGGCGGTCCATTAGAACCAGCCCACCCAACCTTGGTGCACCTGGATCCATAATTGCATACCCATAGTTCTCCCACCTGCCACTTCTCTACAGCACTCATCCTTACTGTGGGCGCAGGTGGATACAGGTGGGATATGAACACACCCCTACACACTGCCCACTCTCCCCGTGTATGGACACATGTACGTTGTGTCAACCCATGTGTTATCAGGCTTGCACAACCTACTGTTCCATGTACAGCTACATCCTGGTCATAACTGTGTTGCCCCATTGGTTGGAAGTGCCAAATATTTGGTGTCCCGCAAGGGACGTCGCTGTCCATGTTTAAAGTGTAGACCTTGTAGATCTCTCCCACTAGTAGTTTCCTGCTGGTGGTCTTGGAACCAGTGTTGTATTTACCTTTATTGCGTGTCTGTATCTCTCACTGGCCTAGCTGGGGGGGTTGATAGGTAGACGTTTGTTGAGTGGACCTCCCACCAACATATGCCCGGTCTAAACATGTTACCCATAACTGCTGTAACATAACCTAGGTATATACATGTGTATTTCACTGTAACATATATATGTATATATATATATATATATATATATATATATATATATATATATATATATATATATATATATATATATATATATATAGATATAGATATATATATATATTTACATTAATATATACAGACATATCTGCATATGTATTCATACATGTATATTCATATCTTGCTGTTATATATATATATATATATATATATATATATATATATATATATATAAAATATATGTCCGTATGTAATATAGATATATATATATATATATATGATTATATATATATGTACATCAGTGTGTCAATACATTCCCCACTCATACGCACTTACACATGCGTAATGGTGTTTATAAGCTTCACCAGCATACTAGTGCCTTATTCATTATAACACCGACACACTCCAGTTATCTTGTAATCGGTATGTAGCACTTTATACAGCAGACAGATGTCGCTATATGTTCATGTACGGATTACCGATGGTAATTGGAATGCGATAGTGTGATTTGACCCATCCCTCTTCTGCACAGCCTATTATTCCATGTGCTGTCAATGTTTGTATGGGCACATTCCTATTATTTATGTCAACAAATGGAATGCATGTGTTACAGAATTTGTATGTCCACATATATTGTTGCCTGCATGTGAGTATGCATATATACCTATTACGACCTAGCTGACCTCCATGGGGCGGTCCATTAGAACCAGCCCATCCAACCCTGGCACGCCTGGATCCATAATTGCATACCCATACCCCAATCCTCCAAAGGCAGACGTCCTGTCTGGTGGACCCCAGCCATAAACAAACTATACAATAGAAGGAGGAAGCTACTAAATGATAGAGCAAAATTCCAAAAAGGGAAGGCATCTCTGATCAGTATTAGCAAAAAACTACGGGCACTCATAAAATCGTCTAAGGCCACCATCGAGAGAAAAATTGCACAGGACACTAAGGATAATCACAAGGCTTTCTTTAGTTATGTTAGGAACCTGGGTGGTAATTCCCAGATATGCTCAGAATTAGTCCAAAATGACAAAAAATACACTGAACCCACAGACATTGCCAACATCCTAGCTGACAGGTTCAGCGCAAACTTCTCCCCCCCCCTCCCCACCAAAAGGGCAAATATCTATACCATCAGAGTGCTGCCCCTGACATCTCAGATGCTCAGGTAAGAGCCGCCCTCCAAAGCAAAAACACAGCATCAATGGGACCAGACGGTGTCCCAGGCTGCCCTACATGAACTCCAAGAAGAGCTAAACCCAAACATAAAACTACTGTTCAATCTCAGCCTTACTACAGGATATGTACCCAAAGAGTGGCGTACAGCAACTGTAGTCCCTCTCCACAAAGGTGGTGCCTCAACGGATCCTGGAAACTATCGCCCCATAAGCCTGACTAGCTTGGTCTGCAAAGCTATGGAAAGGATCATCATGGACCTCATAAATAAAGATATTGGGGACCTACAGACACTGGATCCTACCCAGTTCGGCTTTGTTAAGGGCAGATCCTGCCTCTTAAACCTGGTTGATTTCTTTGAAACAGTCACCAAGGCCATTGACGAGGGGAAGGTGATCCACACAGCCTACCTGGACCTCGCAA